>NC_049996.1:369687-377665 GCF_000003815.2 Branchiostoma floridae
CAGAACTATGAGTTCTAGACACATCCCACAAAATTCCATAACACCAAGCCCTCTAACTTGGTGTTAATGACACTGCGTTCTTTCGTCAGTCAACCATGCAAAAATAACACCCAACAATGATCCACTCTGGCCTTCGTACATGCCCATCCAGGCACATGTACAAAGTTGTCCAAACAATTCATTATAAACACTGGCGCCGCAACTTAACGCGTGAAGGAAGAAAAGTGGTCTTTGACTGTTTGGAAAAAAAATAGAGCTTTTTGTGTCGTAGGGTTTTGTGGGGTACGTTTAGAGTAACGGCAGGGTGTTTGGGCGAGAACTTAGAGGTTCGAATCAGACATGTCTTGTCACCGATTTTGTACCCTTGAGGTGGTATCTCACTGCACTTGGGGTGCCGGTGCGGCACTGCGGGTTCATTCACTGCGGCACTGTTGTGTTATTTTTGGTCTTCACTCGTCTGTACTTAAAGCTTGTTTCAATGTAATTCTGTAGTACCCTTTGTTTTAATGGCAACACGACCATAAGCTATGAGCATGAATGTGTTGTCATCACTTCTTCGTCGTAAAAAATGTCGTAAAAAGTTTGTGTAAATAATGCTTTTGACCGTCAAACGATTTACGGCCACTATTTGGTGGCCACGGTTTACGGCATTTCCATTGTACCATGCCCTTGTTGCATCTACCAAACAAAACTTAAGTGGTCCTTAACTCCAGATGTGAATGCAGGGTCTTATAAACCTGGATATTGTTGTTACCGTTTTAGTGAACTAGAGTTCCACGAGCTCATACCTTCACCAAGTGTTGTAAGGCTTTACGGCTGACGTATTTGAAATGTTGTCATTGATTATACAGATAATGTATTTTAGCATACTGTAAATCTTGACATTTTTGCGTTGATTTTATATTCGAGATTTTTTTATATAAAATCACAGCTTTCCTCGTGAACAAGCGCACGGGAACAAGCGCACGCACACATAGACACGTACACATACGCACGCACACACAGACACGTTTGACATACTAACAAACACGCGTGCACACAGACAGTCAGACAGACACACACATATACTCATTGAATATACCTCGATTGGATTCATTAACGTGCAGACTTTATAGCACTACTATCAACAAGACAATTCTTACTTCCGAAATAGCCTGTGTTTACACAATCTCTCGCTGGTTAATGACCCCCTCCTCCTAGGGTGCGGCAATATTGTAGGACCGGCCGCTAAAGCTAGGAGCGCGATTTTAGTCAGGCTAAGCACCAAAGAACTAGTCCAAACTAATCCCCATGAGAAAATGGAATATCCCTCAGTGTACAAAAATCAAAGTCACTCGACCATTTGAGCTTAACCATAACAGACACACCCTTGCCCACAACGATGGATGACGTAATATCTAAAGACGGGCAATTGTCAATGAAGACCTTGAACACATGTACCTTAAAGAGTACAGGTGAAATGATTACATAAACATAACAAGTTGTGAACAGATCTGGCTACCTGCCTACCTTCAGCAACAAGCCAAGCACTTATTGCTGAAGGTAGGCGACTACCTCTAGAAATGCACCATAATGATTGTAGTGAATGCAAAATCGATCCAAAGCTTTTTATGAGTCAATCACATGCAAACAGAACTGATAATAGTATGATGTACCTTTGATTTTGTTTGTCTCCAGTAACCAGTAACATTGCAAACGTTCAGGCTCCTAGAAGTTTGATGGCAAGAGATGTATGGACATCCTACCTACAACCAATTTTTTTTTTTCCTTTTTTACATAGGATGAGCTCACCTAGAACAACCAAGATGCCGGAAGTGAATTTCAATACATCGGAAGTTGAACGGATAAGGTGAGGCACTAGTATTTTTTCTTCTAGCAGAAAAAAAAGAAGTAAATATACAGATATAAAAACAGAATCGTATAAAAGTGTCGTCACGATAGGACTTTTGGTTAGAGTTACCGTTGGAGTAGCTGGAGTTTACGTTGTGGGTTAGGGGTACGCGTAATACAAACTTTTTTTAAAAGAAACTATTACAAAGACCCTTTCAAGAATATCTAGTCTTTAAAGGTAGTATTTGTTATTTCATGGATTCAAGCTTCTTTTGTATGTTCTTATAATACAGACAGTGGGTTTTGAAGTACTTCGATCCAGACAAAGACCTCACCATAAACAAGTCTCAAGTCCATCTTTGGCAACGTATCCGGTACGAAGCTACTCCGAAAGAATACGCCAACATCACAGAGAACTTCTTCCGCCTAATTCCGGAATCCTCGCCTCTTCTGGACAAACACTTCCGGTCCTGTGCAGTCGTGGGGAATTCTGGGATACTCAACGGCAGCCATTGTGGTTTTCAAATCGACTCTGCAGACTTCGTGTTTAGATGTAACCTTGCTTCTATTGAAGGATATGAAAATGATGTAGGGACAAAATCTAACTTTACCACAATGAACCCTTCCGTTCTTCCCCACGATTATAAAGGATACCAAGAAGATAAGAGCTTAAGAGAAAAGTTTGTGAAACGACTGCGTCTCATAAGTGATCAGATTCTTCACATTCCTGCCTTCGTAACAGTGAACGGACGTCAGGACGTGGAGTTTACCAACGCAATGATAGTGGAGCATCATTTGCCAATTAAGCTTTCGTACGCGCCAAGGGGAACTACTGGGAAAATGAACAAGTGAGTGTTTAATTTGCATAAATCTGAAATTGGTTTGGAGCATTTCTTTATCATTGGGTCCTTATTCACGTAATCTTTTGAAAACGTGATCTTCTTATTGATACATTGGAAGTTCATCTGTATTGGCAGAAGTCATTTGGGATAAAGTTGAACTTTGTTTTCAAACACAAAAACTTAGATATCGATTACCCACATTTCGACTGATCTACTCTAGCATTTTCCATTAAAAGGCAATCCAGTGGTTCTGTGACGTCACGTTATGTAGATAGCACACGTGACTCGGTGAGCAGTCTAACATCTTCAGGAGTTTCTCAACACATACAAAATATGCATATAGAGTCACCAGGACAAAGTGACAATCCTGGACACAGAACCCGACTTTATTGTTAGAGGAATCAAAGAAGCCATCTACATCTCAGAGATTTACAATAGACTGTCTGTAAAGTGATAGGATCCACCACTGAGTCACGTGTGCTATCTACATAATGTGACGTCACAGAAACAGTCGCTTGTCCATTCCTTGACAAAAACGTGGTGACAATCAGTCGAAAAAGATAGTCAAAGTTTTTGTGTGTTGGAAATTAAATTACAATCCAACTTATCCAGAATTCAAAAGTAAATTCTTCTAATAGCTGTGTTTTCCCGTCATACTATTATATTTGGATATACAGTGTGTTTTTACTTGCTTAACAAATGGTTACTTTTAATTTTTTAGGCTTTGGAAGAATTCAGAATTCAAGCCGAAACGACCATCTACGGGCACCATAATGTTCGCGCTGGCAGCTTCTTTGTGCGACCAGATCCACTTGTACGGATTCTACCCGTTTGGAAAGGACAAATACGGACGGAGGATAAAATACCATTACTATGGGAGAGTAGGAAACCTTCGCAACCATAATATGACTGAAGAGTATCGGGCGTTTCAGGTGCTCCACCAGCGGAAGGCATTGGTACTGCACACAGAGCCTTGTGATGACCACGTGCTGTGAATTATCAAAAACTCCTTCGTATTTGATGTGTTACTAATTTTGCTATTACATTAACCAGACCACTCAACACATGTAATCATTGTTAAATTCCTAATGTTCATTGAACATTGTTTATTCTTGCAATGCCGAGAAGTATTGATACAATAAATGGAATCTCCATCAATACAGTGATATAAACCATTGACTGATATGTATCTAAAAACCAAACATTTGTCTGTATATATGACTTGAATAAACAAGTATTGCAATGCCTAGAATATTGATACAATAAAAAGCATAATCAATACTGTGACATAAAACATTGAATATATAATATCAAGACTAGGCATGGTTATACATATACAATCAGAAACGAGTATTGCATTACCTGGATATGATGCAACAAAAAATTCATACAGTTATATGAAATGATGTACATGTTGGTGATCAACAAGTGACATCCAAGCACGGTGAAGCTTTCCTGTTGTACACAACTCTATAATGAGTCGCCAAAACTATGTGCAACACATTGACCAGCTAATAAGCCCTATGGCAAATCATCCAGTCTATTTCCACAATTTCTACTAGTAAATTACAACAGTCCTCTTTTAGGGAAAAGGGGTTCCTCCGGAAAGTTTACAAGCTGTATTTTTTGTAGAAGAGTGACCCCTTCGTAGCCCCATGTAAAACTCTATAGCTACCGGGCTATTTTGGGGGCACGGCCGGGCCCCTGGAGTATTTTGACGCGCATTCAAAATCAACCCGGGGCCCGGCAACCCACACCGTGGGAACACTAAGAGGTACCCCCGGTATCCAGCAGTCCACCGGGACAAATCGGTGGTTTCGGAGACCGGTCGGGGTCACGTAAACAGGTGCAATTTGGACCCCTAGCATTAAATAGCTATATATAGATTCAAAAACCAAATTCATCATTTGGGTTTCCATGAAGGACAGTGGAAGGTGATTTTGTGGTATTTTGACCATCTTTCAAAAACTCTCTTCTCTGCAAAGAAGTGATGTACGCTTCTCATTTGTTTCTCCATCCAGTTATACTCGTCGCACTCTTTCCTGTAGTTGATTTTTTCAGCCTGGAAGTAATGGTACGCAGCGGGGTAGACTTTCGGGTCTCTGCAAGTAACAACAACAACATCTTTGTTTAACGAAATAGGCTGTAAAGAAAAGCCTTGTTGCCATTACAATGGCGACCTTTGACCAGCACGGCCTCGGAAAGAATTGCCTGGATGTTCCTGTCAATAAGCCAGCCATGATTACTCTTTGAAACTCAGGTTTGTAATTGTGATAAACAAATCCACAGATTTGTAACCATGATGCACGCACAAAATTAAAGTTTGACAATGAAAATATATGTTCTATCATGCGTTCAATATACTTTGCTAAAATGTATTGTAACACAGAAGAGTTTGTGCTAAATGATTGAAAATAAAAGAATATAATCCCTGCCTATGTATCTCAGGATTGAAAGAGGAAACACTATGTTTTTTCCTAGGCCTATTGTGCATGAAAATGGTAAAGGTTGTATCTCACTGCACTTGGGGCACTGGTGCGGCACTGCGGGGCTCGTTCACTGCGGCTGTTGCGTTTTTTTTGTAATTCAGATATTGCCTAACTCGTAAAAAGACCGCCTTAGAAGACAACAAAATACACAAAACGTAAGAATATTCGTTCCTTATTTCTGAAATTCGGTATCTTCCGAACACCGTAGTGCTGCACCGGTGCCGCAAGTGCAGTGAGATACCACCTTAAGTAACCAAATAACATCAAAGATACAGAGGAAGTATCCTCACCGACAGCTGTCTACACTGCTCATCCCGTACACCTTGACATGATCACACATCTCTGTGGCCAGGATCATCGTGAACCAACCGGTACTGAGGAAGATTTCATGTCTGGAATCTCTATACAGTCCACAAACACAAACACAAACATGTATTTTGTAAGGACAGCGAAAAAGAGATGATGTGTTATATATTATTTCGGTTACACTGTTTATGAATATATAAACCCACATCAATGCGCATAGAATAAAAACACTCATAAACACATCCATACAAGCAAGCACAAGCACGGATGAACAGAAGCTCACAAAGAAACAAGAACACACATGAACACTCTGAAACAAACACACATAAACGCTTTGACACACACACACACACACACATAAATCCTTTGACTCATAAACACACGACAATCAAAAACCACCGCATACTATCAAAAACCATAACACAACACACGCAAACATACACATACACAATCATACACATACACATGCATACAAACCCTCACACACACACACACACGCGGCAAATGCACTTAAAGCATATATCATCAACACACACGGCTCATCAGAAGACAAAACAAAGAGTTAAGTCATCAGAAGCTTACTCACCTTTTCAACCCTGTCTCTTTATAAACAGTTGGTGGCTATAATGCATTCTCCCTGGCGTCAACATGTAGAACTCCACGTCCTTGGAATCGTTGGCCATCTTGAATAAATGATTGTATGTCTTCCCCATCCCGTCTGTCCTCATGGTATCGTCCGGACCCCACACTACCACTTTGGAGCGTTTTTCGTTCAAAGTGATGTTCGTGATTTCATTGAAGGCGTACACAAAACTGCTGTGTGTTACAACCCGGACTGTAGTCCTCGTCCCGACATGTTTGGTGAATCCGTTAACAGGAGAATTGTTCATGCGTATCACACAGTCGGCCTGGTCAATTTCTTGTCCGGCCGTGTAGTTCAGGACGTGACCAGAGGTGGACACTAGGGCACACACTTTGCAGTGAAGGGCCAATCCCTGGGGAGTAAAACATTATATATTCTTTTAGATACACATTTTGGGCAACAATTTAACCTTTAAGAAACATTGTTGAGAGTCTCTGAATTTCCAAGCAGTCATCTTCATCAGAACTGAGGAAACGCTTATATTACCAACACAGTTAAATTTTTGTATCATAAAGATATATCCTTAGATAGTTTTTATAGTCACTGAATAAAGAGAATCTTTTACGCAACTGTCGTTTTGTAAACAATCACTGTATATATGTAAATATACTTTGTGTTTGTGACCGCATCTGTAAGCAGCGACACCTATCTGCAGTACAATGTGAACCATTCAGAACTGCCCTGAGGATGGTGACAGACGATCACCAAAACGTGGGTGGAAATAAAACAACGGTTGTGTGAGAAGAGTCACATTTGTGTGCCACATTTCAAGTGAACAGGTCTAGAGTAAGAATTCCTAAGTACTTCTATAAAAAAATTGTCAGTTGCTAAATCATTCTGGACTTCTGAACTACCACATGTATATAGAAAATCCCCAGGCAATATCAAACTAGGGGGCCCAAACATACACCACTTCTTCCTTACATCAAAAGCTATCTGCCACCAAGAAATCAAGACCATAGCATGTCCAGGTAAAAAGATACAAAAAATTGAAGCTCTGCTGCAGTACCAAGGTCACACGTCAGAAGGCCCAAAATTGACCTTAACCTTTGTCTTTCTAACCCCTTCCCACATACCAAATATCATCGTAGTCCATCAAGAGGTTCTCAAGTTATGATGTCCACAAATATCCGGAAACACAAACACACACACAGACACACACACACACAAACAAACACACACACACACTCAAAACTATACCTCCATTTTTCATGGAGGTAACTAGATAACGAAGGGTTCCCGTTTAGCCTGCTAAACATAAGGTGGTTTGTATATGAATGGTGCCCTAGCTAGTAAACAGTTTTTAACTAGGTCGATGTAGGTTAGACATCCAGGTAATAAGATACGCCAAAAATAGTTACTCAAGCAACTGGATATGGTTTTGAAACGGTCAGACGTTTCGGAAAGAATCCACTTTCCTTCGTCAGTGACACTGAAGTGATCTGCAAGAAACAGGTCTTTTATACTCTAACTATGAATGAAGACAATTTCAGATGTCCAATAGGAAAGGTTGTAAGACAATTCAGACTGAAGACAATTTGGATTCCAAAGATAACAAAGCTAAGCCAAAGTCAAGCTGAAGACAATTTGGATTTCAAAGGATATCAAGGCTAAGACACAGTTAATGCAAATGAGTCAATTAGCTCCTGTTGTTTTTAGTTACAGGAGCTAAAAGTTTTGTTGGGGGGGGGGGGGGGTAGTGCTATGTCCCAAGTGCCGGAAAGTTCCATACGTAGCCCCCCTTTTCTGTTGAGGGTGGGATTGTATATTCTCTCATATATGGCCTCTCTAACTCCCCGTTCAAACCAGCGGGCTTCACGGTCTAGGATGTCGGTAGATTGGAGGTTGAAAGAATGTCCTTGGTTGTG
>NC_049996.1:378361-381059 GCF_000003815.2 Branchiostoma floridae
AAATACAATAGTCCGTCGATCCATATCTTCTCTATGTAAATCACCAAAGCATTCACAGTATCAAGCCTAACAATAACAGCACTACTTAATGTATACAGTATTACCACAGTGGTAAAGCTTCGGGTATGATCGTATTTTCATTCTGTAAAGTTTTCACATTCAAAGCTTTGCAAGTCAGGGTTGGGCTACTCTCCAAGCAGAGGTTGAGTGGCGGAGATCAGGGTTGGGCGCGGTCTAAGGCTTAGGTCACTATTCCAAACCGGGGCCCGGTCGGGATGTTTTAAGAAATGAAAAGATAAGATGCATACACAGAATTGACAGAAATATACACAAATTACACCCATGAATATTACTTTGACATTTTGTGTATTTTGATGTCTTTTATATCATTCCTTTCTCTTCCGAAAGCTACCCGGTCGGACCCCGGTTTGGATATGTGACATAGGCCTAACTGGCCCGGAGTGCCAGTGGACGAACGCATCATGCCAGTTGACCTGGAACGTTTACAAACTACCAGCCTGATGGGAAACTCTACGGCACCGGGGCCAACATTCCCCGATGAAATTTGTCCAAGTACCGGTCTGAAAACTCGACAGGCGACCATATTCGCCAGCACACCTAAAGTTTGACATCACAAATACATAGTAGTCTCTACCAGACTGACTACACTGGCTATCAAATGGAGAATAATTTGCCAGAGGAGTTTTGCTGCCAGAGGAGTTGGTCAGCCGCGCAGGCGGAGGAGAAACATGAATTAACCTTAGCGTAGACTGACTCCCCTGACCAATTTCCCGATATTTTTTCCCGAATTCTACGATCCCCGTACCCCCGTAGGAAAGTCTGGTATAGGCTACTTACATAGAGTCTCTACCACTCCTCATAGATCGTTAGAAGAATGGTAGAAATAAGCCAAGTAGAGAGATTATCCCAGAGGAGTTAGCCGGCCTTGCAGTACAGTATGCGACATTTATAGACTCCCTATAGGTCACATACTTCCACATATTCTCTGTCTGTTTGGCCGATTTCTACTATTTCTATATGTACAACGACATAATACTCTGTAGTAGTATGGAATCTGGGAAAGGCTACCTTGCAAAAAGAGGCTGACAAAAATCGCGTCCACATAGTTGTGTCACGAAAGGTACTTACCTTGCAGTCAGAGCACGGAACCATATTGGTGACATGTACAATCGGTCAGTGTGTCCCTAATACCAGTCAGGGCAGGTGGTATACACAGTCTGGACTAGTCGACTCCTAAAACAGGGGTGGAAGGGTCGGAATAACCAGTTAACAGACTTCACATCATCATCTGTCGGCTGCTGCGCAGGCGACTGCAAGCTTCTTCCAGACTTCACACACTGAACACTGTTTACTAGTAATTGTTGCTAGAGATTTTAACATGTACTGCGCGTCACAATACAAAAGAAAACGACATCTTGGAAAGCTTTCTTGATCCGTTCGCTCTGAATAAGTACAAACGGGTTTTTCTTGCCCCGGGCACTAACTGGACTTTCGTATACAACACGCGTCGCCCATATAATGCAGTGTACTGTGTGAAGATACGGTTGAATAAAATGACTGAAGAATTTCACGTGTTCAGGTTTGTAGAGAAAGGCTCAATCTTTAACGTTGCTGAGTATACAAGTTTTCGCACACTAAAACTCGGGAAGGCTGCCGAAAATTATATTTTCATACTTGAGAAAATAGACTGTCTGGTTTTAGAGACATAGGAGACAGAGAAGACAACCTTGAGACATGTCTCTAAGAGAGTCTTAGAGGCGGACGTAGAGACATAAAAAAACATCTTTACCAAACCTGACATAAGTATCTCATGAAATGTTATTTCTGTTTTGTTCAGATGTGTTTGTCCGATGTACGAAAAATATGCTATACTTATTCTTTTGAGTATCAGACTCGTTGTCTACATATTATACTACTGGAATAAAGAACGATATAACAAATCTAGAATATTTGAAACAAAACCTTGAATAGAAAAAGGATATCAAAACAGTGATTATTCATATCGGCTGTTTTTGCCGCAAGACATAGATTATAATTCAGTGTAAAATGTGTACGATATTGTTTTCATAGTACGGTGAACTTGAACCATATGTTACGTCACCGAATCGGAATTATAATGATATTATGTTATATTATAATGTGGCTCTAGCATATACGAAAACATGCTCAAATGAAAACTTACAACGACAAATATAGACAATGCCATCATGAGCTAAAATTTTACCAACCTGGACAGAAGTTCAAATGGCAGAAAACACTTGAAACGCCGCATCAACAAAGTCCCTTACATGTGACGGCGGCCATTTTGTATTTCTGACGAATCATAACATTTGTAAATGCTGGCCGTACTAAAAATATGAGCGACCTTTCCAAGCCAGCATACCTCACAACTTATCACAAGTACCATCAATCTAGTGTAGTAAGACTACTACAAGACATGGAGTCCATTCTTACCGTCAACGGCGTGGCATTGTTATTCAAATGACATGCAAATGTTCGTTATTGAGCGCGTCACACCGTTTTCAGCCATTGCCACGTTCCCTTGTCATTGTCGACCAAACTTTTGTCTTGACTTGAAGTACCAGTAACGCCCAAACCATTTACGTGTATCTGTATCTAGAGCATAAGATTTAATCCATCCAGGTGACAAATATACACGTTTGAACGTGCAAGTCGT
>NC_049996.1:394870-397177 GCF_000003815.2 Branchiostoma floridae
ACTTAACATGATTTGTTAAAAGTTCTGCAGATAAGTAAAGAAAAATGACAATCAATTTAGTGTATCAAATTTTTACTTCATTACATTTACTACGTATGCATATTATATATATTTTCTATAAACCTTGGATAACTGGATTTACGCTTGAGTAAAGGACACTTGTAAGTAACTCTCTATTCTGTTTTTCTATGTCTTTTTCAACGCACATGGCACGTGTGACAAAAAGATTGTAAGTACTTTAATATGTCCTATTTCAATTGTAAAGCCTGGTACCAATTGACTTGATGCTTCAAAAACTAAAAACGATTTGTTAAAAGTTCTGCAGATAAGTAATGGAAAATGACAACCAATCAAGTATATCCATTTTCTGCATTACATTTACTACGTATGGATGATATATATTTTTGCTATAAGCCTCGGATAACTAGAATTACAATAATAAGGACACTTGTAAGTAACTCTCTATTCTGTTTTTCTATTGTCTTTTTCAACGCATATGGCACGTGTGACAAAAAGATTGTAAGTACTTTAATATGTCCTATTTCAATTGTAACGCCTGGTAACAACTGACTTGATGCTCACAAAACTTAACATGATTTGTTAAAAGTTCTTCAGATAAGTAAAGAAAAATGACAATCAATTTAGTGTATCAAATTTTTACTTCATTACATTTACTACGTATGCATATTATATATATTTGCTATAAACCTTGGATAACTGGATTTACGCTTGAGTAAAGGACACTTATAAGTAACTCTCTATTCTGTTTTTCTATGTCTTTTTCACGCATATGGCACGTGTGACAAAAAGATTGTAAGTACTTTAATATGTCCTATTTCAATTGTAACGCCTGGTAACAACTGACTTGATGCTCACAAAACTTAACATGATTTGTTAAAAGTTCTTCAGATAAGTAAAGAAAAATGACAATCAATTTAGTGTATCAAATTTTTACTTCATTACATTTACTACGTATGCATATTATATATATTTGCTATAAACCTTGGATAACTGGATTTACGCTTGAGTAAAGGACACTTATAAGTAACTCTCTATTCTGTTTTTCTATGTCTTTTTCAACGCATATGGCACGTGTGACAAAAAGATTGTAAGTACTTTAATATGTCCTATTTCAATTGTAAAGTCTGGTACAAATTGACTTGATGCTTCAAAAACTAAAAACGATTTGTTAAAAGTTCTGCAGATAAGTAATGGAAAATGACAACCAATCAAGTGTATCCATTTTCTGCATTACATTTACTACGTATGGATGATATATATTTTTGCTATAAGCCTCGGATAACTAGAATTACAATAATAAGGACACTTGTAAGTAACTCTCTATTCTGTTTTTCTATTGTCTTTTTCAACGCATATGGCACGTGTGACAAAAAGTATGTAAGTACTTTAATATGTCCTATTTCAATTGTAACGCCTGGTAACAATTGACTTGATGCTTCAAAAACTAAAAATGATTTGCTTAAAGTTCTGCAGATAAGTAAAGGAAGATGACAATCAATCCAGTGTATCAACTTTTTACTTCATTACATTTACTACGTATGCATATTATATATATATGCTATAACTTATATAGCCTCGGATAACTACTCTTACGTTTTAGTAAAGGACACTTATAAGTAACTCTCTATTCTCTTTTTCTGTCTTTTTCAACGCATTGAACTTGCTAAAGTACTATTCCCTATTTCTTGTAATGTCTGGTCCCAACTCGATGCTCCAACATTCAACAATAGTTATCATATTTGTATGATATACTTTCTATCTAAAACAACTGGATGGAACTACTAGTGAACAATATTGTCACAACAGTATACATAACGGATTGTATTACATAACTTTGTATTTTCTTTTTCTTTCTCTATGCCTTTCTCAACGCATAGGGCCAACGTCCCGAGCCTATTGACGTCCAAAAGGGGGTAAGTGCTTCACTATTTCCTATTTTTTGTATCGTCTGGTCTCAACTTGATGCTCCAACATTCAACAATAATAGCTATCATATACTGTCTATTTTAACCAACCTCATGAAACTACTCGTGAACAATATCGACAAAATAGTGAACAGTATACATGACGTATTCTAACGACTAAAATGCTAACTTTGTCAATATGGCCTTAGTGCTTGTTGTTCCATGCACCTGATTTGGTTTGTACTGTGTTACAGCTGTTCAGTACAGCAGCTGCCGCAGCTGTGGCCAAGGTGACTGTGAAAGCTGCTCCCAAGGGAACTGAGATCTGCGCCTTCTCTTCACCCGATGAGGCCAGGTATGTTCTACGTCTTCTCTTTATATT
>NC_049996.1:397312-400888 GCF_000003815.2 Branchiostoma floridae
GTGCGCCCTTTGTTCTGTGTTATTCGTAGAGTCACCGTAAAAATGCTCGTCTATTATTGTACCTATTTTACCTCTATTTTGTTGTATTTTGTACTGGACTAATGACGATTTTCGAATTCCCATGCCACCCTTTGCAGCATCGACAAGGGCTTCAAAGTGTATCTGCAAAAATGCGCTAATTGTCACTGTAAGTATCCGGATTTATCAGTTGTGTTCTCTATTTTCACATCTCTATTGACTACAGCATATCAGAAATCTGTTGCACATCAATGATGTGTCAATTTCAGTTTGAGTCTAAATACTGATCAACCAGGGAAATGCATGTAGAGTCAATGTGTCTTTGCGGTCGCAAACCACTAGCAAAATCCACTGTATTGTAGTAGACTATGGTTAGATATTGATAACTAGCGTTTTCATGAATCGAAAACTAGCGTTTTCATGAATTGAAAAATAGTTAAGTTCCTGATTGTGATATTTAAGACCTTATTTTGCTTGACTATAATTTGAGTCTGACTAATATTGCTGTAAAATTTCTTTGCAATGTCAGCTTGTTAACTAAAATTTTATCCGTTTCTCAGAGAACTGATCCCATCTACCATAGAGGGCACCAGATGAAGTCATCTGAGAACAGGAAGTGACGTCACTACACGTAGTTTAGAGAATGTGACAAGTCGTTAATAGATTATACATTTACAACTTTCTGTCGACAACTCTGAAATTCCTGCACAATTGAACAGTTTATACACAATGTATCCTTGCTACGTAATAACAACATCTCTGTACCGTATGCTATAGATACAAATCTAATAGCAGTTTAACAAGTATTTGAAGTCGACCATGTCGAAAATCACTGTTCCAGTTTGTTTGCAAGATTGCCATACACAGGCCCTGTTGAAGTTTCTTGATACAGGTACAATACCACATTTATGACTTAACGCAGAGAACCAAAACGACCTTCTTAGCAAACAGTAATTGAAACAAAACAGCGACATTAACATGTGAAGACTGTGTATTTTGGAACGGCAAATGTCACTGTAGTTTTTAGCATTTAAAAATGGAACGAATAATGGTATGTGAATGTGTAACCATTTTGTGCTGCAATAAAATCTCTTCAGCATAGTGTTCCAAACTCCGATTGTGCTGGTGTGTTTTTCCGACATTTGTCTTGTTTCATGAGTAAGTTGAGTGTTATTTTCCCACAGCTTGTTGAGCGAATGTAAAGAACAGAAATCACACAGGAAAGATAGCAGAATCATAATGTACAGCATGACAGAACAGAATACAGTTGAGTGGCTAGGGACAAACCACTAATGTCAGGCCATATAGTCTTAATTTGATGAATTATTATTTATCTATTGACCGACCCCCACCCCTCACCAAAATACATGCCCCCTTCCCAACAATTAACACTTAGAAAAGATAAACAACAGTACTCTCAACACCGGTAGCAAAAATCAAAAGGCAACCTTATATCTTATCTCTACTGACATTTCGACTGCTGTGTTTTCAGTAAAGTAACTGTGGCCTTAGTGCTTTCAAACCTCTAAGGTGGAAGAAATAAAAGTAAATAAAGGCCATAGGACACCAGCATGATTCCTCGTCCTGATTACCGAAATAGGTAGCTTTGCAGCACAGTATAACCGATTATCGATCTAATCCGGAATGAATAACCAGTTTCTGAGCATTCCCTGTTTTTTTTTAAACTAAAGTCTATGCAACGACAACGTAGTGGTTGGCGCCTTTGTCACATTAGGGCATTGTAGCAATGTAAATAAACAAGTCTTCCGTTAACTTGTAAACTATTGTAAGTCAGTGCCAATTTCACATACTTGTCTGTGATACTGATTTATCGAAAATAACAAAATAATTAAAGCAATCATCATTCAATCACATGTACAGGTAAAAGAACAACATTTCTATGGTAAAATCACATTTGAATTATGCCTGTACTTAGCCCGATAGGGCATGAATGTGCAATAAAGGCTATTATTATTATTATAGCAACTTTGAACTCTGTCGTGCTTATCTGTCAAGCTTTGACTAATCTAATTATTGACTTAATTAAAAACAATATGCAAATACTAATGACTGTGAACAGGTGGTAAGAGCACGCCATGGCAAGATGGCGGGTATGTCTAGAAGGGACAGAACACGGCTCTAAAATTACCCTCGGAAGTCTCGCTACGTCTGTTTTGGGTGGTGAGTAGTACCTAACGTTGTCCCCTATATTCTCGTAACTAGTTGGACGGAACGTATTGCAATGAATTGAAGCAAAAACACAGTGTGGAGTAAATTATTTGTGGTAACGCTTCCCCTGTTTTAAGCCTGCAGTTAGTAAAACAGCCACTGGAGGGTGCTCCTATGATCTCTTCTTTGGATGCTTGGATGGATGTTTAACGTTTGTACGCGGACATTTCGGCCTATTTGAACCGAATTTACCATGCCTCGAGTCTTTGTTGTTGTTAACTTTTAAAATGGTGGTCTAAGAGTGATAACAGGGATCATCGTCTATCTATCACTGTCATTTTATGTGCGCTGAGTGCCCCTGACCGACCAATACTAGTATTCGTTCAGGTGCAAGTTGTAACACACATTTTGTGTTGCATTTTGTAAAAGAATCGCTGGGAGGCGCTGTGAGACCGTGCGCTTTCACTTATCGTGAATGTTGCAACTGCAGTTTGTATTTACGCCGCTAGAGTTCACTAATATTGTAGCCGGTGGCTCGCGTTGTTGTGGCTCGTGATTTCAACAACAGCATTTCATCCGTGTTTCTTCCCTGAAATTCTCGGTGTTTTGTTGTAGAATGGGTAGTCGGTGCCACCCGCTGGCTACAGGGATACGAGAGCACCGAGTTGAATGAAGGTAATGTTGTTGTTGTAATGGTAATGGCAACAATTCCTTGGACGAACTGAAAGGCAACGTTACATCAAGGACGTCCCATGAAACCTCCTTGGGTACATGCAATGGGGTGGGGGGGGGGGGGGGGGCGGTAACATGCTTCGGGGGATAAACGCTGCTGGATACCATTACACCCTGCTTCAGGACTTTTACGTCAAATGTAGAAATTAGCCAGAATCAACGTCACATTTCTGGAAAGCCAAAACGATGCATAAGGCAAGTAAAAAATGCTCTGTTAGTAACCGAAGCAGTCCTCTTGGACAAAGACCTAATACCTGCATGAAATATTCAGTTTTTTGGAAAATTCTTGTTTTGTCTTGGCCCAAAAATTACCCAAATACCGCTGTAGAAAGCGGACTTCTATTATTATTTTTTATCTTTTTTAAATTACAGCCTTCTCTACAAAAAAATACATGGGACATGTGATTAGTCCAATCAACCCTGCCCGCAGGAAATTGACAAGCCCCCCCAAAATTGACGCGCCGCCCCAAAATCAACACGCCGCCCCAAAATCCAAACGCCGCCCCAAAATCCAAACGCCGCCCCAAAATCCAAACGCCGCCCCAAAATCCACACGCCGCCCCAAAACGCAGGAATGGAATCCTAGCTAGCAAGCCTACCCACCAACCCCTTTCATTTCTAACAGAAAAAATGCTCTCATGCCTTTACATGCTTTTT
>NC_049996.1:400988-419787 GCF_000003815.2 Branchiostoma floridae
CTTGATTGTGAGCTTTCAAATGAAGCAATCTGACATAAATTATTCTAATCCTCAAAGAGACTTTTATCAGCCTGAAATGGTACTGCAGGAAACAACAATTGCTGCATTTGTCTCGCAAAGCAAAAGTGGTATCCAAATCCACGTTCAGCGCATGCCCTTCCAATATGTTCTTCTATGGAATTCTAAAAGCACACATCTAAAAAATCACCTATATGAATATAAGTCCATGAAAACTAACCTTGACAGGATAACCCTTCTCCTAAACGGTACCTTCAAAAATCAACCTAATTACACCACTTGGACATACTTCCCCAAGTCGACTCCCATCGCTTTTCAGACAAAGTTTTCTTGACAAAACCAGTTAAAGTCCCAATATGGAAAACATTTTGTATTATAGATTAAAGATAAGAAATTCCAAAGGAAACAACAAAGAAGTTTTGCCACATTCTGCAAGATAGTGAACACAGGACTACCAAAACAAACACTGTACACCTAACTCACATTCCAGTCAACCAACAGTCGGTACCAAACACGGTCAACAACAACAAACTGCATCAAACTGTCAAAACCTAGGACCAATGCAGAAAGGAAGCGCTTCCTTTACCGTATGGCTTGCCACTGGAACACAGTTACTAAATGAACTTGTTTTTCTCTCAGTTGTATAGTTTGCAATGTACATATTATGTTTTGTATGTATGTAATGTTGTGCATGTATTAATGTATTTTATGTAGACCACTGGAAGAATAGCTGGCAACATAATGTTGTAATTAGCTAAAAGTGGATTTGAATAAAGTCAAAGTCAAAGTCAAAGCAAGCTCCTTGGGGACCAATACTAACTTTGACCATCATTCTTCCCAAAACCTATCCACATAGTCTATAATCACAATCAATACAAATGTTCTGATGTTTTACTAACTACAAATATCCAGAAACACAAATAGACACACCCCTCTTGGTGAATGGCATAGCCCACTCAAACTAAGGGAATAGTCGATACAGATTCCATATGGTAATGTTACCTGACCCTTATCTAGCCAAGGGGGAACAGGCAACAGATCCCTGAACAGAGGCTTACTAGTGGCCTGAGAAGTAAACCAAGCAGATGTAGGTGGGGGACATTGTGGCCAAACTGGCCCTGCAGCTCCAGGGCATGCTGCAAGGGGGCTCAAATCTATACAACTTCCAACTTACATGTGTCCAAAAAAATCAAGACCACAGCATGTCCAGGGCCAAACACACTAAAATAAAAAGGCCCGCTGCAGTGTCAAGTTCAATTTCTTTTTGTACTGTGTCACTTGTATCGCTGGGTCCTAGCAGTTGCACAATGGAGGTTGCACCCATAACCTAACCGCCTCCGACCAATTACTAGTAGCTCTATTAGTCTCAGCCAGGACTAGTTACCAGTGAAGCAACCATCTAATTTGTGCAAACAAGCACCTGTACAGAGCAAACACCCAGCGAACATTTCCCAAGCGGTTGCGTAGAAAATGTTATCACATATTTGCAGTGACCACTAGATAATGTCTTCAAAAAGCTACAAACAATATCAAATTTAAAGTATAAACAAAGCCTTCACCACTTACATTGTACCAAACATTGCCTTTACTACTAAAGATTTCCCAGGTCAAAAACCAAGGACACAAAATAAATAGCCAACTGCAGTATTAAGACTAACCATTAAGACAACCAAAATTAAAAACAGTTAAACACCGGGCAGGGCTCAAAAAATTTATGTAATTTAACCATCAGTACAAAAGTGAGCAAACGCATTAATGACACAAAGAACATGTTCCGACTTGAACAAATCATACACATACCTTTCCCTTACGTTCACACTCTATATATGCCTCCTCCACTTAGAAAGTTGTATCTTCTTCTGTGTAACCATGATTGCCAAAGTGTCAGAACACAAGAACTTCTACCAGAACTTTAAACACAGTACATGTACTATACAGCTCTAGATCTGGAAGCACCACAACAACTGATGTGTGTATGGAATTTGTATACAATATCTGGAATCTATCTTGTTAAGAATTTTTTTATGGTGCATTCAATCTTATAATTTGCTAATACAGATGTAACTTAACTTGTGTCATCAATGTTCTGTTTGATGTATCACTGGAATTCTTTCTAAGATTTAGGTAAGGTGGCCATGACTTCTTGATGTGTGTTTGTAAGCTTCTGAGGACAGGTAGATGTCAGACTTACCTGCCCATCAGGACAGGTAAGAAAAACACCTTAACATCTGTCCCTGGTTGTGGAGCAGTTCTAACTTCCAGGGATGTGCCAGGACTTGTTCAGTTGGTGAGGCATGTAGATTTCAGGGACAGGTAGATGTCAGGCTCACCTGCCCAGCAGGACAGGTAAGAAAAACATATTCACACCTGTCCCTGGTTGTGGAGCAGTACTGTACATATGATTTTGAGACAATTGTCTCATGCATACAGTTTACATGATGATGATTCACTTGTGATGTATACATATTATATACTAGTATTACATATGATAACTGTACAGGTGTACATGTTCGTCCATAAAGTCATTGTGTTTCAAATATGGTGTATACTTGATTGCTAAAATATTTTTGGAATCATATATGGTATTTGTGTTCATGTTTTCTGAGTGTGCTTTTTGCACTTTTTACAGACTGAATCATTTAGGATTTAAATGTTAAATCTTACCGCTAAATGTTTCTCTGTCCTTGGTGCTGAACATTGATGTTTACAACAATGGCCATTGTCTGACTACGATGTTGTTAACCTTTCTTGTGATAGACATTCTGCTAAGGTCAATTTAGCTAAGGTTAACTTTTCAAAAGAATTTTTTAGATTGATATCCAAGATTCATTGTCATGACATCTGTGATATGTTACTGTAAATGCATTTAAGTTCACGGGGATTTAATTTCACGGTAGCACCATGCACTGTTGTCTCTTACTGCCATGGAAAAATGTTCGCAGTGGTTTTGAATTTGCAGTGAGGCGGCCACTGCGAAAACCCCGAACATTAATCTACCGCAAAAGTTTCTGCATTTACAGTAATCTGTTGTACAAAATCTTTAGAATCACAGCATTTATGTCTCTCTTTACCACACCTTTTCATCTCTGTTTTGGACACAGCATTAGCGTCTTGATCTTTTGTAGGTAATGGAGCGATCCCGTTCGAACGTTATATCGAACTAATAGAACAAGGTGGAACCCCCTATTCTATTTCGAACACCTCCGTCAAAAACAGCCCCAGTTGAACAGAAATGGCCAAAGAAAAATACTATGCTATTCTTTCTTGAAGGCTACACCCACCGAGCATAGGTATTGTGGCAGCGAGAGCCACTACATAGCATTACATTGATGTTGGGCAGGATGCACGTGTAGAGCAGGGTATGTATAAGACACGAGACTCTGCACTGGTAGACTTTGTAGAAGTGTCTCATTAGTTGATGCATAGTACAAGCTCCCTCTCCACGAGTGCCTGAGCTGCTTTCTTCTTGATTTCGCTTTTATCATGAGCATGCATGCAGCTGTTATGCATGCAAAAAACGCAGTAGAAACCCTGTCACAGATAGATGTACCCTGGTTGTCACCGGCATCGACCGTATATCAGAAACCGGACACTTCTGCCCATCAACAAGGTGATAATATGCGGTGCCTCCCGCTTCCGCTTTGACTGAAATTATGACGCCCGTACCACAGCTCTATCAGCCCCCATCCTCAGATGACTGTACCCAGTGGATGTAGCCTTCAACAAAGAAGTCAGCGCATTTTTTTCGACCTGGTCTGAGAGTATTTCAGGGTCAAAAGAGCTAAACCGGAGTCAGTCGTTATTATCAGCTAAACAGCGGCGGCGGCCAGTTCTGTCCGACAAGCGCTGTTTTTGACGGAGGTATTCGAAATAGAACATGATCGATCAGGGGGCGGGGTTTTGGGATCGGTCCATTAAGATTCTTCATGATTGTTTTTTTTTTCAGAGTACTAGTATTTCAATGTGGTATAATTGGATTGTTTTATGTGATATACATTTTTATGTGATTGTTGTTTGGTCATGGTATTGTATATTTGCTTTAGCTGTGCTCTTCTTTTGCCTCACTAACAAAGGTTTATGTTCTCTTCCCCACACCCCCCCCCCCCACCCAAAGCAGTTTAAACAGATCTTGAATATCTTGAAAGTGTATCTTGCTTTATGTATGTTTTATGAGTATCATTGGTATATGTAAGTTTGGCATGTGATTTTTCTGACTGAGTTTTCCTTTATACCATAGGTTATGGGAAATATACCTGACCATGTCCCTGTGTGCTGTGGGACCTGTCAGCTATCCTGTGTCACCTGTCCATATTCTTGGGGGACCTGTCTGTGTTCCTGTGTGCCTGTCTACATTCCAGGAGGACCTGTCCATGTTCCTGTGCTACTTACCAGCAATCCTGTGCACCTGTCTGTATTCCAGGAGGATCTATCAGCTGTTTACAGAGAAGAGAACATCGGACTTGACTGTGAGTTAGCTTTTACTTTAAGAACTCTTTCAAAAATGAGGGTCGGCATGCTGCAAGGCATATTCAGTCGTTGAATTTTCTGATGTTGAAATTAATGTTAAATGTAGTCCGTGCACTAAACGTCCAGCCAGAACGTTCATAGAAAGAAGCGTAATACGTGGCCGTCATTTTCTGCGCCTGAGAGCCTTTTAAATCTTAAGGTCATGAAATTCAAAATTAACAACATTCCGCTTTGACGTGAAATGTGAAGCATCCAACCTGCACAAAGGAAGCATAATACATCTCTAGAATTTAGCGCAAAGCATGATTGGGACCCCCCATGCAGACCCTTAGAAATGACAATGCAAGTGCTGGGATAGGGCAAGTATGTGATACTCGGAATTTCTAGTTTTTCACAATTCCATTGTTAAAACTTAAGCCCTCCCAGCCATTTCTTGTCATCTCTGAAAGAGTTCCCATTTCTTTACTAATATCTAGATTAAGGTTGTGACTAATATTTTATTGCAGATAAGGTGGAGAACACAGTACATTTTCCTAATTGAAGAAAGCACTTGTACAATTGTCTGTTGTTTCATTCTGTATGGCAATGGGGTATAGTTTCAAACTCATTTGCAATCAAACTGTTTTCCCTGATATCTTCTTTATTCACTTACATCCTTTTGAAAGCTTTCTAACTTGGAAATTGTCCTTTGTGTACATGAAAAAATTTTTACGGTGAAGCAGTCATTTAATATCAAGAAACAAAATTTTAAGGGACAAACAAAGCGACAGATTCAACTTATTTTGTAGAAGCTCAAAATGGAAAAAATTACATAGATCTAACATTTTCATGAGGATCTTGAATTTAGCCGTAGTATGCTGGCCAAAAAAATACATGGAAAGCCATTATTATTTTTCAAACAATTACTTTTTATTAATGTTTTGGCATACATAAGAATGGAAAGTCACAAAGTTACAGTGATTCAATAATGACATATACAAAACTGTAAGACCAACGGCCCTTTTTATATACAACATACATAAATAGCAGCAATACAAATTAACTAGAAATAATTGCATAATGACAAAAAATTATTGAACAAATTCCCATTCGCTTTCAGTACTAATTCAAATCTTCTTTGATATAAGCTTTTACTTCGTCTTTTTGGCACAGTGTATTAAGAAATTCAAGTGCAACTCTTCTTAATTTTCTTAGAACTTGCTTTGATCAAATTCATTGAATTTTTTATTATTGACATGATAATAAATTCCAGCTCTAATGTTATATTTTTCTCGGCAGTCAAAGAAATTAGATTCATGTATACCTGGATTCTAGCTGAAACATAATCAAGATTATTCATACAAAGTTACAAAATTTATGAGAAATTCAGACATTTTACAGAATTGTCTGTGAGTGAGACAGACTGTATTTCAGTGATGAAGTGGATTTCAGGGAAAATACTTTGATCACATGATGTTTGTTGGAAATATGTCCCATTGCTGTATACTGAAAATGGAAAAGACAATGTAGTGCTTTTTTTCTGTAGAGTGAAATGTACTACAGGTAAGCTGTGTGTGATGCTGGGAAGAGAGGAATTGGGTGTAAGAAATTGGCCAAACGAAATTATATCTGTACATTCTTCCAGGATTATATACTCTTAAGTTTCTTTCTATTTGAAATGTAGTCAGAGATAGATTTAATAAATGAATTAAAGGTACGTAAGACAGACAGACAGCTGTAGTGAGATTGGTTTTATAAGGCAATTGTAACAATATTTAATAATAGGTAGATAGTTTACTCTAAATACTTTAGACAGGCCCAGAGTTGCAGTTTGAGGTTGACCTGTTAACAGAGTTAATTTCCAGGCAGTTTTAACAAGTAGTTGAGGTAGATGATTTAGCTATATATATATAGCTTTATAGACAGGCAGTTGTAAATGAAAACATACTGTTAAACAAAGGAAAGAACTTTCTGGTGAATAATCTCTGAGGAAATGACAGATTTTTTTGTTTGGCTGATTTCTTTAAAGTCATGTAATAGTTCATTTTCAGACTTTGTTACGACTGTTTATGTAGCTGCAACAATACCAATGTCTTGTTGCAAGATTTAGGGCTTGTCTCATGTTGATCTAGTAGAGTTTGACAGTGATGTTTTATGCTGACAGACTTTATTTGATGAGCTTGAGACTAGGCCTGGATTTCAAAACAGGAGGTTTGAATTGTTACAAGTACGTAAACAGTGATAACAAAGTTTGAAGAGAGTTTCCATCGCTGCATGACAAACACAATTCGTCTCTTTCTGTATGTTCTATTTCTACTTCCTGGGCTTAGCCTGGAGGAGGAACTTCTGTCCCAGGGTTCTAACTTACACATGCCTCGACTCTGCGTAGTAGACCTGTTGACGAACAGCTCTGTCCGTCATCAGGCCTACTACGCTAATGGAGAGGGGCTATGTGGATTTTTTTACCCTGACCCAGAGGTTTTCTTCTCCAGGCTTCGACGCTAGGTTTGGTTGCTTGATGTAAATATTCCTGGGAGATAGTGCGCATAATATATACGTTCTCAAAATAGTAAGGGGGTGGTTGGTTTGTGTGTATATATTTATATAATTTTTTTTTTCTATCTTTTTATTAAGTATATTTAAGCTAAGTTTTTTTTGTATTTTAAGTTATTTACCTGATCAGTCATTGCCAAGGTATGCTGGTGTTTCGAAGCACCGGGTCTTCAGCTTAGCAAAGACCTTCCCTGGGGAGCACACTGTATGCATTGCTGACAGGAGTCAAAAATTTTTGGACAACTAGAAAATTTAAGTGTGGAGGTTCTAAGTATGGTAAAGTGACTGCATGAAGGTGTGACGTACCGTGTGAAATTTTGGTTATGTGTTTGGACAAGTGGTTCTGATGTAGGGAATCAAGTGAAAAGGTGTAGTGCTTAAAGTGTGATGTGTTATCTTGTGTTGTGTTGTGTTAATAAAGAAACCATACTCACAACTCACATCTTCTTTCACAGCTCTGATGATAAAACCCTTCTTCCTCTCACAACGCTTCAGTCCAGGCCTTAAAGACAGACAAACAAAAGTTAGTGCTTTAACAACAGCAATATTGAAGTCTGTTATAGCCAACTACAAATTAAAACTGTGTCTCATGTACGTGGTGAAAAAATCTAAGGACAACATAAGTGATATTGTGACTTAAGGGTTCAACACATTGAAAAAAGAATGCAGGAAAGTGTGACATACTCTCAAATTGAAGCATTTAAAGAGTATTGAATACAAGCCTTTAAAAGTGTCAAGTCGTGAGTTTGAAAGATCATAGAGGATGGGTGACACTCCAAAACTAATGTGACGTGCGAAAGGAAAAACATTTACCGGAACAATTAAGGACACCTGTATGTTGCGAACGACAGACTTACTTGAGGTATATCTTTATTCCCCTCAGTGTCCTCAAGTCGACTGGACCGGTCTGGACGTCAGGTTCCTCCCAATCAGGTCAACAACATCCATGGCCAGACAACTGACCCTCAGGACACTCCTGAGAATGACAAGATAATAATTATTACACTCCCATCCAAAGAAGAGGTGAAATGCAGGAGAAACACAGCATGCACAAGAGGAGATGTCAAAGTATGTGTTGACTGCATGACTGTGCTTTGTGATGTACTGTGATGTTAAAAATCAATTTCAGTCAACCAGCAAGTACCATGAAAGATTCAACTGATTAAATCTCACTATAGAACAATCCATTTACTTCTGAATCAATATCTGTAGAAAGTATGGTGGTGCACTGGTGGTGTTATGCTCATTGACAAGTTCTTAACACATTAGTTTAGACAAAATGTAACATGTAATTTCTAAATTTATTATCTCACCTGTACATAGCTCTTCATTTCAATCATTGTCTTCAAGTAAACAGGTTTGCTGAGCTCTCATCTGGTCTTGTCTGGTCTGGTCTGGTCTGGTTTGGACAGGAACACCAGCACAGCTGATCCTCAGGACACACCTAACAATGATGGAAGAATCATCGGTGTGATGCACAGAAAATAAGATTGCACATTTGAAATATCCCTTTGCTTTAATAAATGTATAAAGTGTTCAATTTATTAACTGGTTATAGAAATGTTGTACTGATTATTATTAAGTCTGAGATGCTGTTATGCCTCAGAGTTTTTATCAATAATTACATGCAAAAAAAGCAAACAAGAAAGTACTTAGTAACATGTAAGTTGTAAAGCTTTGCTCAACCGGTATAAAGTCTGCGCTTTGCTGTGTCTTCAAGTCAACTGGTTTGCTGAGCCCTCATCTGGTTTGATTATACAAGTCTTCACTTGACTGTATCAGTCAGCAGACACCTAACTGATATACAGATATTATAAGTTATATACCTGTCTGTAATAACACCAAATAAATAGTAAGTAAAATGTAGAATTTAGATTTTTCTCACCTGACATTGCTCTTGGGTCTTCATATCACCTAGTCTGGTCTGGTCCAATCCAGTCTTGTCAGGTTCAGACAGGAGTCCTCACTTAACTGCAGCAGTCAGCAGACACCTAACTATACACACATTACAAGTTACACATTTGTCTCAAATAGCATTTTATAGGAACTGGTAGGTAAAATGGCAGAACTCATGTTTTCCTGACCTGATATTCCTCTTCACTGTCTTCAAATCACCCGGCTGGTCTGTTCCAATCCAGTCTCATCCAGTTCAGACAGGAGTCCTCACTACTGCAGCAGTCAGCAGCTACCTAACTATACATTTACAAGTTACACATTTGTCACAATAGCACAAAATGCTGCTGCTGGAAGATAAAATACAGAATTCACATTTCTCTCACCTGATGTAGAAATCTCTACTCTTGCATCACCGAATCGCCTGGTCTGATCCGATCTGGTCCAATCCAGTCTTGTCAGGTTTAGACAGGAGTCTTCACTACTTCAGCAGTCAGCAGCTACCTAACTACTTGGGAGTTACACACTTGCTTGTCAGAAATAACAAATAATATATCAAATGCAAAATTCAGATTTCCTAACCTGATACATGCATTCCCCTTGGGTCTTCAAATCACCTGGTCTGTTCCAATCCAGTCTTGTCAGGTTCAGACAGGAGTCCTCACTACTGCAGCAGTCAGCAGACACCTAACTATCACACATTACAGGTTACTCACTTGTCACAATAGTACAAAGTAGCTGGAAGATAAAATACAGAATTCACATTTTTCTCACCTGATAAAAAAAAATTGCTCTTGCATCTCCAGATCAACTGGTCTGGTCTGGTCTGGTCCAGTCTTGTCAGGTTCAGACAGGAGTCCTCACTTCATCAGCCACCTAACTATACAGACATTGCAAGTTAAACATTTGACTGAAATGGCATTAAAGAAATGGTAGGTAAAATGCAGAATTCAGGATTTCTTACCTGACATTCCTCCAGTCTTCATATCACCTAGTCTGGTCTGGTCCAATCCAGTCTTGTCAGGTTCAGACAGGATTTGACAGGAGTCCTCACTACTGCATCAGTCAGCAGACACCTAACTATCACACATTACAAGTTAACGCTACACATTTGTCTCAAATAATACCAGGTAAATAGTAAATGGTTATGCAAAATTAAGTTTTTTTCACCTGAATTCCTCTTGTCGGAGTCTCTGCCACTCAGCAGCCACATTAAACTACATTTGCATACAGACATAACAAGTTTCACATGTCTCAAATAAAGGTAGTTAAATGCAGGATTCAGATTTTTCTCACCTGATACTCCTGTACTCAATCACTGGTGCCTCTGTCATCACGAGTCTCATGAAGATAGGGTTTGATTTGATGTCCTGTGACAAAAATCAAAACAAGCAAAATCTTAGACTGGAACCATTTAGAAGAAAGGGCAGGAATAGTATCCGCTCACTTTATTCAGCAGTTAGAAAAGCTGTATCGTACACCCATGGTTCAAAAGAGACTTCTAGCGGTCAAATAAAGTGCTGCAGTATGTGCAAAAAAAATAGACTGACTGATTTTATCATTGTGCATCAGCTGATATTCTTCACGTTCAATCGATAGGGTTTATTAATTGCAACTTTTACTCGGACAGCCACAGTGTTCAGTTTTGCTAGTGTACTGCAATTAATCTAATAGTTATTGTAAAGTTCAACACCTGCAGTTTGCGCGGTTCAAAAGCGACGTCATACGGCTGGCTGAAGTACTGCAACACTCGTTCTCAGCAAACTGTTTTTCTTTTCGTACACTTCAAGCCATCTGTGCCAGGTCCACAAGCCCGGTATGTGGATGTTTAACCAGCCCCGGTTGTTTCTACAGATTAAGCCATTACGTTTCTGATTATGACTAGTCTGGATACTGTTACCAGGCCTACAAAACCCAGCTCCTCGACACCAGTACCAACTTGCAACCGATAAAACTTTGCCACAGGTCCCTGAGTTAATCCCTGAGATTACCAAAATTTCCTCAGGGTCAGGTTTACCCTTGAGCCTGTTTTGTGTTTATGCCAGAAGTTTGGCATCCATGCTAGCTTATCAATTTTAGAAAACCATCGGAAGCTAGATAATTGAATCCCACCCGTAGCAAAATCTCCTGTAACGTTATAAGCTTAGTCAACTAGGTCCCGATGCCGAGAAGATGCCTGTGAGTTCACGACGGGCTTTTTTCTGAGTCAGGCTAGAATACGACTTCCGAAGTCCCAGTGCCAAGCGTCTTCGTCCCGTTTCAACTTGCAACCATTTTGTTGGGGAACCACGTTATCATGTGCGGTTTTGGGCGGCTAGTTTAGTACCCTAGCGGTGCAGTACAGCGAATTCCAGGGTGAATTGCAAAGGTATTTACGTTTACAACTACCCAAAGATATCCATGCTATATCAAAATTGTAGAAAAATAGGGGAAAGGGAGCCATGATACCTTTAGAATACAATGTACGATTTGTTTTAGATCGACAGACGGTTATACTGTATTGTATGGCATTTATGCGGATTATCAGGGTGTACAATAGCGTTTTGACCTCCAGTACGACTAAGGTCACGGTAAATGAAGGTTAGATTAGGGGTGATGAATTCTTTTCTGTGTCCTGGTTACCCAATAGGACATCATGCAGCAAAGTACACCCGATTGTAGATCTAAACCGTACTAAAGTCTCCAGTTACAAAGAACTCCCTTTTTAGACGCTAAAAGTTACACGGTTGGCTTAGCCTATTTGGCCGATGGACTTGTTACAATCTATGTCGCCTTGGGGCACTGTAGCCTTGCAAAATATGGATTCTTCTAACAGTGGGTGTTGCAGATTTTCAGTTAGCCGCGTGGTGTCTCTTTTGAACCATGCGAACTGCAGAACCCAGTCATGTATTTACTATGGGGAAATTGTATCAACGAAATTGGGTTGATAAAAGAAAACTGCCTAACATGATTAATTGATTGATTGATCATTGATTGATTGATTGTATTTCAGTGCATGAAGTTCAATAATAACTTGAGCATCTTGCAATAATTCACTAGTCGTAAGTCGTCTCTTGAGAACCACCATGGTTCACGTGGCTAGATGTGACATTTGTTATGCATCTACAGAAACAAACAAACTTTTAGTTGCATATATAACGCGGTATGACTGTACTATAACCAACGTAGCTTAGACTTCTAAACTGTTGCGACGAGTTATTACAAATTGAAGCTTTCAAGACACCACTTTGTTTACGCTTCATTTAGGCTGAAGATTTAGCGACATCCACATGCACATTCCTACAGGTGGTCGCTACCAATGATAAACAAATCTAGATCTTTTGTTCCAGCAATCTTTTGGGCAAATATGAACGGGGAACGTTCTGTAATTTAAAAAGGAGGCATACTAATACGTCCAACGTTCAAAATTATTCCACAACTTCTGCCAAATATTCATAAGATCGAGAAAATGGACTATTTTGATGCATACCTTTAACTAAGAACTACTACAACACAAGATCTTATAATCATAAACTAAAGAACTACGCCACGGGATACGACTTTGCATACTCTTACTAAGCATCTGAAAACAATGTCAACGAAATAGATACTATTTTTACCTCGTCTTCACCACACCACGCCAGCCGGGCCGGCCGCTTCGCCATGTTGCTGTCTTGTCCAAAATTGAACCGGCCAATTGAAGACCACGCATGCACTTCTCTTCAAACCACCCAGAAAATTGCATAAGTCTATATCCGAAACATCCCAACGGTTGCTACAAACATTAAAGGAAGAATTTCTCGGAGAAGAAGCTGGTAATTTTCTTCTTATGTCGGTGAAAAAGGTCCAAATCGTCCACGAGTTAGTAATCCATGTTGGATATCCGCACCACGCCAGAACGGGGCATAGCTATTGGACAGGCTTCTTGACTGGGCCATTTTTTTGCGTATTTTATACTTTTTCCTAATATTTGTCAGTACTGGTTTCTAAGAGCTCTTTTTCATAACTACTAGAAACCAAGAACAACCAGAAATGATGCACAAGCAGAAAAAATCACACAATGTCAGTCATAAAAGCCCACGAAGAAGCCTGGAAAGAGGCTAACGGACATGCCAAGCGTGATACCTGCACATGTGTGTACAGCCACCCTACTTAACATAATCCATCATTCCAGTCATTGCGCACCTGGATATAACTGAATCTGTAACATTTCTTATCATCAGTTTAAACATTAATTCTACATCAAAGACGGAAGAATACAATGAAACTTTGCATCTGTATCTTTTATAGCTTTATTGCAGGCAAATGAGTAAAATATATACATATCAGCAAATGTTTAAAAGATTACCGCAAAATATTAACCTTAGCCAAGTAAGTGAAATGAATATCTTCTATTTAGCTTGACAGTAGCAAGTGATTGTTTACCATTTGTAACGACACCGCCCTCCAAGCCCATTCCTCGTTGCAGCACCACAAGTATCACCTCCGTCTAACGTTTCACATAAGGGACTACATGGTAAGCGTAGAAACTACATAATAAATGATGAAACATTTAAATCAAATTACCAACTGCGGACGCACATGGTTACAAACACACCGAATGATTCGTTTTAAAGGAGGTAAAATAAATCCTCTCTTTTGAGGCCACGTTGTGTCTACTGTGGATGTTTTATTTAAACCCCGCGAGTGATCAGTATAGACATGTTTGACTGTATGTCTGACAGGGTAGCAACACACGATTACATGAAGCGAAGCTATGAGTGTAGCAAACGATGTCTCGCATGACTCTCCACACCACCAGTCTTGTTAGTACAGCGCCTTTCGGAAATGCTGTGGAAAGAAAGATGACATCAAGATCATTGTTCTAGTTATATACGCTGCTATAGAAGTTATCATTGTTCCCCCAAAACAAACAACTCTTGTTGTCGTTGTTGTTTTGTTGTTGTTGTTGTTATGTCGGTGGTGGCATGGTGATGTTTTTGTAACACAAATCAGCAAGACGATTCGAAGTTTGCCTTTTATGCGTCAAATAAAATACATATAGTTGAGACAGAATTCGAAGCAAGGCGTTTAATAGATGAACATTGGAAAGATTCAAACAATGTAAAAGTAATGATAAAAGATGCATTCTCACCTTCATAAACAGCTCCCCTTGTATGATCCTCGGTCTAGCAGGGCCCCAAGCGACACGCTGTTAACAGAGATAAAAGAAATAAACCAAAGAAATATTGAAATGTAAGATGTCAAGCTATAAATACGATTATCATGCAAATAAGGCCACGTTGATTTGATTATATGGATGACATCCGCGCTCGCACCAATTTTCGGCCATTTCAACAAAAAAAAGTTTTCGACCACACAATAAATGGTGCAAAGCAGCTGTAAAATGAGCACAAATATTCCGTAGATTGAAAAAAAAAAGTATCAGAAAACAGATGACTAATGCCATAGAATGCCAAAATGAATCTAAAGTCAAAGAATAAGATACAAAAGGACAGAAAGAAAAAAAAAATCTATTGTTGGTTGGGGGAGGTACCAGTACAGAAAATTCAGGTCCAGAGGATCATTTCCAGGTCCGGACATGAACCTGGACCGGATCGTCTGTGGAAACTTGAGAACTGGCAATACTCAAAACAATATGGTAATTGGTCAATTTTGCTACAAAGGAATCTGTTTGGTGGATTATTGGACTCCCACTGCATTTTAAAATCCCATCTCCATGTAATAAAGGCTAACTGTCTAGGTACCTTTGACTGTAGAAACTTGGTGCAATTGACTATAAACTCTACTTGACTTCCGGCTCTTGTTGTCTTCTTGGCCCCCCGGTTAGATTCCAAATGGCTGCCGACATAGTGTGTCCATTTTGTAATTGGCGAAACCTGAAAGTTCCTCTGTTTTTTTTTTTTCAGGTCTGTTTTTTTCGGATTGGTCCAAGAAGAAAAAAATGTATGATGTACTGGTCCCTACACCTAACTGTTGGTATACCATACTATGTGTGTTTAGTCCTATGTTCAACCTTCCTGGCCACTTTGATTTCATACTGAAGGCAACTTTTTTTTTTTGCCAAACTTTTTTTTTATTCGCTAGCTCGCTCGCATCAGTTTTGGAGTTCCCGGAGGATGTCATCCATATAATCAAATCAACATGGCCTAAAGTGGAAACAAAAACTGAACACCCTACTTTAAGTAAGGTCAATGTCAGCAAAATGAACCTATTTATTGATCAGATACACATTGGTTATGAAAGCTGTAGCAATTGTGTGACGTTTGGGGGTTCATTCAAACAGTCAATGTTCCAAGAGTTTGTTTCTTGATAACTACAAAACGTACCTTTTCATCAGCGGAGTATCTGTGCCATCCCTTGGGTCGTCTCTTCTTGTTGTAGTTTTGCTAGTGGAACGAGAAATGTAGCGGTTAGATATGACAGACAGAGACCGACCGAGTACCCTCGAAAGACAACCGTTGAAAGGAACTTATATGATTGTATTTTTTAATTGTGTAACTCAGAGTTTAAGTCCCCAGCGGTGTTCGATTACAGTTATAATATCATACATTTTTCTAAGAATTAAAACGTTTTACTTAACGTCCGCTGTATTTATCATTTGTCTGAATCTTTAATTATCTGGTTTACGTTCTAAAAGTTTACAAAGATTTCAATACCCCGTATCTATACTATATGTACAGCTCCCAGATTGTACCAGATTTTCATGAGGCATAGGTAAGGTAAATGCATGTACTCATGAATATTTGACCTAGAACGGCATTTCACCTTACCTTTAAGTACCGCTTTGTCTTCCCTTCCGCCGACTTGCGATATCCTGCAAACGAAAATTTCAATTGTAGTCACATAACAAGGACGGAAAGAGTAGTACTAAATGTTACAATAGTTCCAACACCTTTTTAACAACGTATTGACAGTGGGTAACGTTATTCACTGGGTCTTGGATTCAAAATTAGAAGTTGAAACAATCCCTCTCCTTCCACTGCCTTTTACCTCCCCAACCGAAGTCAGGAAACCAGAGCCAGGAAGGTCACAATTTCTAGCCAAAAATGGCGTCAGGAGTCAATTACACCCGGGACCTCTAGATCTCGTGTTGAACGACCTAGCCACTTTGCCATTCGACTCTACTGACTAGCGAAACTAACAAGCATAACAGGAAAATACCTTCAAGCAAAGCTCGTCTTCGAAGTATTGTACTAAATATTCTTTGATGAAGGCTTCTTAGATAGAGAAATTTCGCTAGACTCTTCCAATGAAAATGAAGGATAATAAGACTTCTTTTCGTGTTTCACATGTACATGTACGTACCTATTAAGTCCTGTCCATATGGTGTTCGTTTTTGCGATAATGCGGGCACTGAAAGAAAGAAAAAGGAGTTAATTATGTAAAATTATAAGGAGTTAATGTCTACCAAAGAAACATCATTTTGGTACATGATATATACCAATATGATGACAATAAACATTGTTTACAACCAACAATATTTTCAAATCTAGCTGCTTAGGAGAGGGAGCTTTTTTTCCAAACAAATCAGTAACGAAGAAACTAGCTATAGACATAACCATCACGAATATACTGAGGTCATGTTATGTGCCAGTCCTAGAGCAGACTGCACTAACTTGCTGTACTGTGATTGGTTAAGCCACCTAGGGCACCTTGCACTTGGTCAGTTCACTATGTACTTGGCCTATAAAAGCGAGTACATGCTGTACTATGCTCATTCGAGCCCATAACACTGAAGAAGCCACACGGCGAAACATGTTTGTTGTGTGTCGGTTCGAATAAAGTTCCTAAACGGGGAACATGCGGCTCCAGCGTCTTTTCTGAAGATGTGGCGTAAGTGTGAACGGTTGGCTGAGGTCTCCTTCTCCACATATATCATCACGAATATACTACTTAATTCGGCTACCAGGTTTGGGTAAAATAGATAGTTAAAACAACAGGCAATTAATACTCGGTATTTTTTTTCTTACATTCAACTTTGGGCCCTTTGATTTTCTTTTTGGATTTCTTCTTCTTCTCCTTCGGATCTTCTTCCTCGTCCTCGTCTTCGGAGTCAGACTGAGGTGTTATGACAGTGCCTGCAGATGTACATGGAAAAAACAAATGCTGTTCAGTAAGCATAAATCTACATCAGATACTATATATGGTACGTGACAAAAATTGAAGGGATAGAATGCAAAACGTATCTTTAAAGCATGCACATCGAAGGCGTCATAAATACGTTATAATAACTTATATATCGTCATGACGATACCGAAATTACCGGAATGATAACATGATGACAAGTATTTTGCCCCCTGCAAATTTGGTGACCTTGGACAAAAGCCTTTTGGAAACTACAAAGGGGGTCAAATGAGCCCAGACGGGTACCGGTTTGGAAATATGACCCTAGCATTGTTTCATCATATCATCATCATTTGTCATCCTCATGATAAGGTGCAGGAAATCAAGTTTGACTTCCAGAACAGTCTGTCATACAGTCTGGGCCGTCTAGTCCAGTTTCTAAATCTTTTAACGTTTTAGACATAGATTTATCAACCCCTATACTAACTTACAGCTTTGGGGCTCAAAAGAAAACTATATTTGTCCCTAATGATATAATAAGCCTACACTTTGATATTTGAAAATGGTTTATTTCTGACAAGATCCTCACATGCTTGTCGACAAGGGAGATTTGCTGTGCTTCGGCCGTGGCAAAGCCGCCTTGCACTGTCGACACCCGAAAAGTCATTCCGCCTCACCATGTGCATTATGTTTAGAGTTCGACTGAAGAACGAGAAGAATTACACTTCTTTATATTTCACCCCATTCCATAGTATGGAGAGAAATATATTGTTTTGTTTATATATCATTTCTCCCACCTTCCTCGTTGTCCATAGCCTGTTCCATGTAAGCCGGGAGGATGAGTGTGACAGACTTGGTGCGTTTCAGCCGCTGTGTGCCCTCTTTCTTCAAAATTCCTGGAAAAGATTAATATATACTCGTACATAAGAGCTATACAAGAGTCTTTGACAAAGTTCTACGTAACAAAATCATGACAATCCATACACATAAGTTCTTGAGTTTTGCAATGCACTCACAACACAACCACACAACCGAAAACATAAGACGAAGATATTGAAGCAACGTTCAGTGAATGTGTACCTAATTGTTTACACATTACATTATACCTTAGCATCCAGTAGTATTCTCCAGTCTAAAAATAGTAGTAACTACAGTATGTATTCATAGTTGTATGTACCAGCCGGTAGATATGACCCGAACGGCGAATATGCACATGTATATGTTCTAAGAGGAACTTGTAAACATAATAATCGACTCAGTACGTGCCTTGTAAACGCTTGCATTGTATACTAGTACTGTACATTGTTCAGCCACCAGGGGTAGCCTTTTGTGATAGCCTTCCGTTAGTTGGGTAGTCCTGACTGTATGTCTTCATACAACCGAAAAAATGAACTCAAAGTAGACCACAGTAAGTGCAGACTGCAGTTTCAGTACCTTGAACAGCTTCTGTTGGCATGGAGCCCACGGACTTGGTTCGGTGCAATTCCGGGTCTTCTTCCGCCTCTTCTTCTGCAAAATAAAGAAAAAATCCACACTTTAATTAGTGATCTGTTTCGTCAATGAACTGCTCTCTTGGCCTATGAACAGAAACCTGGATTAAGTTGAAATCTTCCTATTCTTTTTAGATGGCGCGTTGGTTCTTAGGAGCCACACTTTTACAACTAGTATGCTAAAAAACTTTACCGACAGAAGCAAGTAATAAGGGTCTATTGCGATTCGAGTCGATCAAATCTGAGTGTCTGGTCTTTGGTATCTTGTACTAGTTTACCTGTTTTTTACAGGTTCTTTACTGGGTATGCAAACAAACGAAGTAACAAAGAACAAACAAACGAAGTAACAAAGA
>NC_049996.1:419887-420532 GCF_000003815.2 Branchiostoma floridae
GACATAAGACAGGAAACTGTACCGTTTCCGGATGAGAAGTCTCCGTCTGTGTCCCTTCCCGTCTCCTCTCCTGTTTCCGGATCCGGTGTCATCTCGGATGGAGCTTCCGAAATTTCGGACACCGCTGACATTCTGCGAGGGGTCCTGAACCCAGACGCTACACCGAAGGAAAATGTCGGAATATAGTTAAAGGTTGAAATAAAACTACAACATTTTATTTCAGGTACATGATACAAGTGCCTGAGTTGACCCTTCAACCTAAATGTTACCTAGTACATAACTTATGGCCGAGAATACCATACCATGATTCGTCAATTGTACATGTAGATTTTTGTAGAATACCTAATTGTGCGCTCATTCTTTGTCTACAAAGGTAATATTTGCATGCAAAACATAATGTTTACATTCACGTAGTCTAGCCTAACAAATTGTCTACTCTGTTATTCTTACTCAAACACCTTCATGCATATGGCGACCAGCCACCTCAGCCCTATCCTGACACTTGCTACATAAAATCAAACACCACAGTATGTCTGCTACTTAACCAGTAACCATGGTAGCAGATGCGTGGTCAATATCATTCCCCCTTTTGTTTGTACCGCGAGAAGAGAGGGAGGAAGTAAAGAAGGAGAAAAAAAAGGATCG
>NC_049996.1:420632-423590 GCF_000003815.2 Branchiostoma floridae
TAGTCGATGCCTGAGCAGTTTCCCCAGGAATCAAAGTCCTCCTCCTGCCCCGGGAAGCTGTTTCCCTGGTCCACAATGTCCAGAACTCCTGCGTACTGTGACACGGCCTTGTCCACACTGTAAACACCGGCCTACAACACGGACAAGTACAACAAACGGAGAGAATATTGTTAAAAGTAAAGTTCATGTACTATATGTTGATGAAAGTTTAACATCCAGGCAAATAGTAGATAGTGAATAACCTCATGCGAACCGTACACACTCGCGCCACACCTTTAGAAAAGACGCTGTAGCCGCATAGACCCTCTTTTTAGCACCAAGGACATCGTCCAAAGACGTACCGCCACTTTACTTTTGCCGCAACGGAGCCCTTTTCGCGAGGCTTAGAACGCAGAGGCGCTGTAACTTTTTTTAGTGGATAAAGAGACGTTTGGAAGACTGTCAACATTCAATAGGTATAAAGGACCCCCTTTTTAGCACCAAGGACATCATCCGCGGACGTACCGCCACTTAACTCGGGCCGCAACGGAGCGCTCTCCGCGAGGCTTAGAACGGAAGGGGCGGCTTTAACGTTTTGTTATGGGTGGATGATAAGACGTTTGGAAGACTGTATACGCTTAATAGGTATAAAGCACCTCCATTTCTGAACCTAAGAAATGGTCTGCGGACGCACCACTACTTTACTCGTGTTACCGCTAGGTGTTCTCCGAAGGCTCAGAGCGACAAAGAAAAACTTCAATATTTTTACCCTTTGGGCAAAAAAGTTTGGTAGGCTATATACGTACAGCGGAAATACAGAACATTTCAGAACACCACTTTACTCCAATCACACTGCTACCTTACTCCTGCATGCCGTACTTTTAGAATGTTACCTTACAGTCCAAGTAAAAAGAAAGTTGTAATTACCTGTACATGCTCGTCCACTCGCTCTATCTCTCGCCTTGCGTCTTCCGCGTTGAAAATCAAAGATGGCGCCAAGTCAAACTTTTGAGCGTAAATATTTGCCAGTCTTTCCGCGTCCGGTATACTCTCCGAAAACTGCAGTCCCTTTGACGTAGCTCTGACGCTGTACAGCCTCACACAAAACACTCCGAACTTCTCCTTCTCTGGGATCAGATTTGCTCTGGGCTCTTTCCTGAAGCACCATGGGATTGTTTTGAGGCCATGTCTCGCGAACTGCCGGATGATTCTCGTGTCTCGCGAGAGTATGACGTCAAGTTCACCAAACTCGCCAGTCATCGGCAAACATCGGTGGGACAGGTCGAACCGCGAGAAATCGCCGACGGTTCCGTAGGCAAAGACGTATCCAATGTCGCAACCTGATAAAGTGAAGCAAGAATGAAAGAAGAAGAGAGAATATGAAAATTCAAATGCAATTCAATCTCTAAAACTGGATAAAAACAGAGATTTACTTCCGGACGTTTGAGTGACATCCATCACTCTTCTTCAGCGTCACTAGAATGAACTAGCAGAACCATTAAATACAAGTTCAGCTAATCATAACGAAAAAAACTGGTGGAACATGTCAAATCACTAACTCCTAAGGATCGTCTGCAAATTTCAAGACAAGAAAAATGCAGATGCAGTTAGCTTTCTGACGTTTATTTCTCATAACGCAAACTGAAATAGACTTCATGGAAGCCTTTTCTCTTATTCTATTCATATATGCATCAAAATACTCAAAACATCTTACCTTTGTGCGCTACGAAGTACGCCATCTTGGCGAAGGCATCCCGCATAGACTGGAACTCTCCTTTGAACTTGTCCGTGACCCTTTTGACCTCCATGGCCAAGGTGCAGCCTGAGAAGTTGCAGATGAAGCTGGTGGTCGGCAGGGGGAGTTCCTCCTCCTGAAAAAATCTTTTATTTTTATTTCTATACTTTTGTATACTTTTATATAAAGATTGGGAATATATCCTGGCAAAATATATAGTGTCAGTAAGCATTTTCGTATAGATTTCACAATACCGAGACGGTAGGAGACAGGTCGCATTTGCTCACAAGTGTCGTTTTGCTATCTGTTGTTGGGTTTATTCTTCAACCATTCCAATCTAATCAGCACAATGAACCAGTAGCTACACAGAGGTCTAGTCTCTATAGAAGGCTTCTTAATTCTTTTGTTGTTGTTCTATGCTGTTTTCTGACTGTTATATAACGCGTTTGTGCGAGAACTGTTTATAAGTCTGTGGCCTTCACCGACATATTACCCATAATCTAGCTAATATTAGCTCTTTCACATTTCTGACTTCGCCTGTGTAGCGACTGGTATTGTGGGTAATATGTCAAAGGTGAAGGCTCCAAATAAGTAAGCGAAAGAACCAATGAATTTTTATGTAACTTTAGACAATGTTCGGGGTAAGTGAGATGAGTTCACCTTTGACATAATAGCCACATTTCCTGCCGTTACACATGCGCACTCGTACGTGTGAAAGAGCTTATTACAAAGACCTACCATCTTTGCCGGAGTGAGAAGATTGTGTGTGGCTTCCATTTCCACGTGTTTGATGTCGTCTGCCCGGCCGGACTTCTCCAGCTCGTCACAGATACAGTCGTACAGCCGGGCCTTCATGAACTGTTCATCCTTCACTAGCTGTTTCTTACCCGCACGGATATCTCTGTAGGAACCATAGAAACATGGGAATTAACAAGAACCAACCACGTACCAAGTTTCAGAACAATGCCTCGGTAGCTTCAGAAGTGTGCTCTCTCTCTCTCTCTCTCTCTCTTTCTCTTTCTCTCTCTCTCTCTTTATCTCACTTGCACACTCTATCAAACACACACAAACTCTCACTGAAACACAAACACGCACATACACACACACACACGCACACACACGCGCGCGCACAAATATGCAAACAAGCACAAACGCACACACAAAGACACACATGAACACACTCTCACACACACACACACAAGCACAAACTGTTGCAAACACGCACAAATACACACAACCGCATA
>NC_049996.1:423690-437148 GCF_000003815.2 Branchiostoma floridae
TGTTACGCTCCTAAAAAGCGCCGCAGCCACATCGTCCAGGAAACTTCGCGTTCGTTGCGCCTCCTTCGACTCTTCGGGAATCTTCGTGAATTCGGGAGAAATCGTCGGTAGCGTCGGAACTACTTCGGAAGGCAGTTCCTTCTTATTGAGAACATTCAAGACAGCCAGGCGAGCCCGTAGTCGGTCTAGTAAACTTGTGTTGTCACCCATGACTCACTACGTCATCAACAGTCGTGTTCTTACGATGTAAAATGTGTCCTGTAAGTAAATAGATAAGACATGGTTATCATTTTTGGAGTTATCAAATAAACATACATGTAACACTGTAACGATAGGCCATTTCGTTGTAGTTTTGCTCTTCCATAAGTCATAATATATATGTGTATATGATATAGGAAGATATACTCTTATAAAGATATATAGCTACAACACACTCTACACACAATAAGGTTACGCCTTTGTCCCTGGCATAGGATTTTGGGGTCATTTGCTTGTGTTTTCATTTAACATTAGCTTTTCTCTGGTATTTACTATTTTTTTCTCCACAGAAATGAACTTATTTCTGAAAAAAAATACGCCAAGTGCCAAGAAACGTGTACACGGAAGGCTCAATATATTTCACATTGGAGAATATCGAACCGAACATTCAACATGTCTGGTGGTATTAAGAACTTGCCCCCCCCTCCCCATTTTGAAGAACAATGTTTCAAACATTCTACAAACATGGAAGACACAGAAAGAAATATCTAAGTCGTACTTGCTCCCGAAATGTCGACATAACTTCTGCTATATCCACAAATAAGGCATGTAGACTGTTTACGTGTAAACTACTATGGTTGAACAGAGTGACAAAAATAACAGAAGTCTTTTGTTTTGTAAAATCGCTTTGTTGAAACCAGTGTAGAAGTTTTGTTTACCTTTAAACGAACTGCAATGATAGATATCATAACATGTATGATTTTGATAACTGAATATAACGTACTGCATGTAACTTCCCTGTAATTTTCTTTCACATATGATATTATTAAGGTAAGAAAAAAACCAGAGCAATTATAGTTTGATAAGTAATGTCAATCTCTGTCGAAATCCCACTTATATTGTATATATAAGAGCTTTTAGATATGAAATATCATAAATATAACTTACCAGTGACACAGTGCGCTAAATTCTTTGGCGATCAGCGAGGTTTCTTAACATATTGAGCATGTTTGTCGCTCATAACTATGGCGTGTAGACAACTTTGTCGTGTGAAAGACTATTCTATATAAGGGAATGGAAAAACCGGTTTACAGGGGATGTAAATTAGCCCTCACGGGGACAATACCTTTCGCTACGTCATAACTACTAAGCAGAGGTTAGGCTCCGACTGTTTTTTTAGCAGTTTTTTAGTCGTTTTTATCGGGCTTTCTACTTTGTATTGTTTCTTGAAGTCCGCCAGCTAAATAGGTTTTGTTAGGTTTTGACAATACAAGATACAATACAAAACAGAAAGCCCGATAACTTGAAAACGACTTAAAAAACAGCCGGAGCTTACCTCTGCTCGGAGAGTGCGTCATAACATGGTAGTCTCCAAGCAGACGAGTCAGATGGACAAAGAAAAGAAAAGAAGAATTTGGCCAAATGGGGACAAATAAGTTGCCATGGCCATGGGATTTCAGTCAGTTTTTCGTAGTCTATCAAGCTAACTCCTTAAGGCCTTCTAGACTTTTATTCCTGACTTGGCAAAAGTCCAGACCGGAGTCTGGTAGAGACTGATAACAATGGAACGTTGTAAAATGGGTAAAGACGGCCGTACTTAAGTTGTAATATAAAGCTGGTGCTATGTCTAGCATTGTGAAACATAGCGTCATGTTATGTATGTTTTTCCTAGATTTGAACTTACTTTGGAGTAATATTCAGAAGAAAACAATGGCACAGATTACTAGTACTAGTTTCGAAACGATTAGGCTTTTGAAAATTAACAATGGCATCTCTAATCTTCAGATTGAGTGGCCAGGTGTAAGTTTGAAAAAGGACTTCTGTGTCCCGGTTTTGTATAACAATCGGAAAAACAGAATTACAGGGTTGTACTATCAAAGATTTCAACATGTCTACAAAGGTGTAACGGTTTTCGTCTACTTCTTACGAATGCGGTCCCAAGGGGGGCTTGCCCTAAAATAGTCCGTATGTTGTCAGCTTTTTGTCTGGTTTTCGTGCTTCGAAAGTCTTAACACACACGCACCATTTTCCATGGAGACACTAATCTGGGCATTAAAGGGTTTGTTACATAATCGGGAGGAAGTTATGAACATTAATGGAACCTCGGGGAATGCAGTAAACAGGAAATTCTTGTAAAATAATCAATCTCAATAAAGAGGATGTTTGGTGGCTGATTCATCGGTAATATCTGGTTTTATCTCTTATCATTATCGTGGGTCACGAGTTCGCTTTTATGCATTCCTGGCTAGAGGCTGTGTCAACGGAAAGGGTACTTAAAGACTTTCGAATTCCTCACTCTATCTGGATGTAAAACAGGTAACCGATGATAGTGTTGTATATAGTAGAAGCCGTTTAATTGCACACTCAATTTGCCAGCGTATTTCGTGCAATTATCCGGTGTGTGCAATAATGCGAAGGCGGACACTCTACCCACCCTGTCATTGCACCGGTTTTCGCTCTCTGGAATTAGGACGCAAAAAGAAATCCTCATAAAATCCTTATTGACTTATAATCCGATTACCTAGGCACTTGTGTATTTATCTGTCAAAGGTTAAATCGGAATCAGAAGATTTAGAAGTAGATCTCGAAGATGGGTAGTGGCGCGTCTAGGCCAACCCCTCGGAAAAGGAAGGCCAAGAAAGGGCCCCTACCTTCTCCTCAGCCACCCAAACCGCTGGACCCGCGGCTAAAACTGGACGCCAAGGAGAAGTTCTTTCTTGAGAAATCTTGGAAGACGGTAGCGAGGAATGAGGATGTTGCGGCGATGGCTATGTTTATCAAGTATGTGTCACATGTAGTTATACTTATACTAGTGATAACCTCTGTATTTGTATGTATATGTAACCGGTATAACACACCAGCTGCTGTATCTGTATCTATATATATAGCCGATACAACAACCCTTCAGCATACCAGCCTCCCCTTCGGCGTAGCACACCAGCTTCTGTATCTGTATCTGTATAGACGGTATAACCGCCCTTCGATGTAACACACCAACTTCTGTATCTGTATCTGTATAACCTGTATAACTCACCATTCAGCGTAACACACCAACTTCTGTATCTGTACATGTACATTTTGTATATCCGCCCTTTGCTTCTGTATCTGTATCTGTAAAGCCAGTATAAGCCACCCTTCGGGGTAACACACCACCTTCTGTATCTGTTTCTGTGTGGCCGGTATAACCACACTTCGGCGTAACACTCTCAGTATATAGGGTATAACAGTCCTTCGGTGTATTAAAACTTCTGCATCTGCATAGCCGGTATAACCATCGTTCAAAGTAACACACCAGCTTCTGTATCTGTATGTATAGCCGGTATGTATTTTTCTTTTACAAAATTGCATCAATTTACCTAGCTAAAGTCATTACTAATTATACACTTATTGTTATGTTTGTTTGTAGCCTTTTTCGATCCAGCCCAGAGATCAAAGACAAGTGGCCGCAGCTGAGGAAGTTATCTGAGGATGAAATGCGGGACAGCCCGTATCTACAGAAGCTATCGGTGCGGATACTGGGTGCTATGGACCACGTCATAGGTAAGGCTAGTGGTGCGTACCTAAACTCAATTTCAGGTTCAGGTCCGGATTCAGGTCCAGCAGTTCAGGTTCAGGTCCGGACTTAAAGTCCGGACCTGAACCCATCATTGCATATTATGTTCATTTTTTTTTGAGGGGGAGGGGTGGATGGTGCATATAAAATTGCATGTTAGCATGAATTGAAATGCAATGTGAAAAGTACATGAAAATGACAGGCAGTGTAAACATCATCATCATCAGTGTAAACACGAACTGTTTTTTGTCTTTTTCCAGTGCAAATTTCACTGTCTATGGAAGGTTTTAGATGGTATAGAACAAAAAAAAAGGAATATAAGTGACAGATTGCTTTTTGCAAGTCCGGACTTGGCTCCGGACATTTAGGGTTTTTTTGGACCGAGTTGGACCTAAACATTTTTAGGTCCAATTCCAAGTCCGGGCTTTAGGTACGCACCACAAGGTAAGGCCATATATTCATCGTACGATCTTCGTGCGCGCGTGCGGTCATAAACTGGGGATATTCTTGGGATGGGAGTCGACCGTCCTGCAAATGTCTGACTAAATTATTAGCTGTCTTATATAGTAGAGTAGATTCATCCCTCAAGCTACCGACATCTTGCACACTGCAGTCGACCCTCAGAAAGACATCTGGAGCCGCATAGTTCAAGTTTTGAACTTTTATTCAGCCTGACGGCCTGTTTGTTTGTTGTGTGTTGGTTGGAATAAAGTTCCTAAAGCTAGGGGCACAACCCGCCGTACTTGCAAGGGCGTGCTGTCTACGTGCCAAAACGTGGGCAATCTTTTGGTATCCGTATTAAAGTGGTAAGTACCGTCTCCGTACGAACACGTGGCGAATCCCACAGATTTGGGAGCACGCAGACACGCCGTAGAAATTTAAGTGCATGCACTTTCTCTGCGTTCGGGCTGTGGATTCGCCCTCCGTACGTGCCAGTACGGGCCAGTGCCAGGTACAATTGCAAACTGAACGTTTTCAGGAATACGTGGCGGACGTGGCCTCCACAAAAAACGTACGGACAAATTGCACGTACGGCGGGTTGTGCCCCAGGCTTAAACGGGGAACATGCGGCTCCAGCGTCTTTTCTGAAGATGTGGCGTAAGTCTGAACGGTTGGCTTGAGGTTATCCTTCTCCACATACTCTAAATCTAGCTGTCTTGTTACGGAAAACGCTGTCTTAGATCCTTGTCAGTAGAAAACTGTAACATCTTACCTGAAACTTCTACATCAAATTTGTAGGACCGTACGGTAAACAGACGATCACCACTCCACCTTCTGACATACACGTCCACTTCAGTTGAGTCTGAATTTTGACTTGCTCCCAGTTCTGCGTATAAAAGACAATCTGGATATACTAGTCACTTTCAACTTAACTTGCGAATTGACAAAAGGATAGAATAATTTTTGTCTTATCCACTCTTTTTTAGTTCGTCATATGAAAATAGACATAGCTTAATGTCATCAACGAACCACTAGGCTCATGTGTATACGGTGTCAAGATACATGGGCAGTTCCTTCGAATAAACCACCGAGTGAGCGAAGTTTATTAGACATCTGGCAGCTCTCCGGCACATCCCATGATCATTATGATTTATCATTTGTTACACAGAGTAACTGTATTGGTCTCCTCCAAGCAGAGTTTAGGCCGCGGTCGTTTTATGACGTTTTTATCGGGCTTTCTATTTTGTACTGTTTTCTAAATGTCTCGCGGTTAGACCGCAGGACCGTGTGCTGGGCGCTGTTGCTAAATTTTCCATATAATATATAATCATTTTGCCATAGAGGTGTTGATGTGGATATTATAGGGCCTTCACACGGAAATCGAATTAGCAGGAATCAAGCCGAACCAGCCGGAATGAAGTATTTGCAAACTTCGTGTCACATTCGGGGCCATTCGGGTGGGAATTCCAAATGGGCCTTAAATCCCCTTCACACGAGAAGGAATGAGCCGGAATGCCGTCAGAATGAAAATTCTTGTCTATTCCTGTGAATTCGTAGTGCATTCTAGACATTCTTACGGCATTCGAAATATTCTTTCGGCCACATTCTGGCAGGATTCGAGGTGGCTTGCCGTTTCGGTTCTCCATCGAATGAGATAAGAATGTTTCGAATAATGTGCACCTCGACAGTTTTTAACATGTCAAAAACTTTCGAGCCAGCCAAAAGAACGGGGACGAATATCTCGAATGCAGTTAGAATGTTTAGAATACAGTACGAATTGCGAGGAATTGCCACGAATAAAAAAAAAAAAATTCATTCGGACGGCATTCCGGCTCATTCGTGCTCTCGTGTGAAGGGGGCTTAAGTATTGCTGTCTCCCTCCCAGATTCCCTGGACGACCCAGACTACCTGATCCCGGCCCTGGAGAAGCTGGGACAGATGCACGCAGACATGACCAACCCCATCATACTACCGGAGGACCTATGGGTAAATAAAGCCTTCTTGAGGCAGCAATAAGTACAGCGACGTTCAACTAAAACTGAAATAAAACTAGAATTGCAACATTTTTTGCAGAAAAATTTTGCAAAAATGCAGAATTTCCCCCTCTAGCCTTGTGTTTTAAAAAGCTACTCGCATACACTTTTATGCCATTAGGTTCGCCCCAAAGTAGTGCGTGCGAGTGAAAAAAAAAAAGAATCGGGGCTTTGAATGAGGGTACCTGGGTAGCCTGACGTGATAGCCAGTCCAGGTATAGACAGGTCAGCCTTTTCCCTAAACCTTTTCTGTTGGGAGAAAGAAAGAGAAAGCACCCTCAAAACTGTTTTTTTGCGGGGAAACAAAAACCTATCCTAAAATGCTACTTACCGTACATAATTTTATCTTATACATGTACATGTACCTTGTTCCATAGGTCAACTTGTGGAACAGTTTTTCTCCAGTCATACCCAGGAACTTTTAATTTCTAATCTTTGCTTACTCGTTTTCTATTCGTTTCCATACAGAAGCTGGAAGGACCATTCCTTCGCGCTGTGGGGGAAGTCTTGGAGGACAGATTCACACGGAAGTACCAGGACATCTACCAGAAGTTCATCATCTTTGTACTGGAAAGCATTGTCATTGGCTTCGATCCACATTGAAAATATCCGTGTTACGTCAATTTTGGCGCATCAAAGTTGCTTCAACACTGTTTGGGGGTTTCCAGTATACCTGAAGTGCGTCACTCTCTTGGGGAGTGCTAGTAAAAGATTTTGTGAGAAGCAGTTGTGCTGTGGAGGTTAAACCTAGTTCCAACCCCATCCCTTACTCAGGTGTATGCAATACTTATTCATGGAGCAAAAATCTGGAGGAGCACAATTTTGTCACCACACTGGATCACAAGTTGAAACAGCAGGAAAGTGAACTAGCTCACTGAAGATATGACCTTCCACTAACTGTGACAGCGAAGACAGATAACATTTAGTATTTACCTGTCAGATTCATTGAATGGTGAAATTCCCCTAGCTCTAATGGCTTAACGTCCTATGCTAAGGCCACACCAATTTAATTTCTTGGTTCACGGATTTTTTCATAAAAAATATGGAGCGAAAGGGCGAAATAAAAATAAAAATTGTAAAATGGTGGGGGTAAAGGTAACGGCTAGTCCAAAACATACAGAAAAAAAGTTTTCAGCTTGAAAAAAGTACAAAAACACTATTTTTGTACAGTAACAGCACCTGTACCCACACTTTAAGGAGCTTATAATATAAAGGTCAATTTGCTACACCAGAAAGTTGGTGAATGGTTTCATTAATGGTGAAAATTTGATGAGTGGTAATTTTTATTTTTATTTTTTTTCCCAAAAAATAGGAGCGAGCGAATCCGTGAACCAAGAAATTAAATCGGTGTGGCCTAAGTGTATAGCAAAACATTCCAGTATTGCCAGGTGGGCTGCAATTCGAACACTCAGTTGAGAGGAAGAGCTGTCAATGCACACCGATCAGTATGATGTGAAAGTAAAATGGCTATATCATGTGTTGCGGATTGAAGGGATGTTATCGCAATGTTATTGAGCTTCGTTTTACAATTCATTGAAAATAGAGCTATCACAGGATTTGATCAACAGCATTTAGGCATAGATCATTATACCATCAGGTCAAATTAAAGATGACACTGGGCCCATATCAGAGGATGCTCTCTGGCAAGCTGTAGTAAGATCAATGAGAAAGGCATGAAATAAATGATATTATTATGGAAAAGTAACAGGTTAGTTTTGTGGGGATGCATGTAAATGCTTTGCCTGAAGTAGGTTTTGGTTTCTCAGAAAATCAATGGAAAGTAGTTTGGTATGAGTCCAAACATTATGAATATGTGAAGTTAATGCTATGCATTAATCACTTGCCGAGGAAATGGCTACCAAAGTGATATGTACATAACACTTAACTAGGGTTCGAAATACCAGTGCACAACCTAGACAAAGAAACAGCGAGCATGTGTCGTGCGAGTGGCCAATCGCTTGAAATACTTTTTTCAGCCTTGTTGTCCAGGCAGCAACCTGAGTCAAAAGCCAGGTTGTGCCATTAACATTTCAGGTTGCCCCACTTCTAGGTACTAGTAATGACTTTCTTCAAATAACCTACTTATAATCAATGTATTTTGCCAGCCAGTAGGTACCCAAATTATCCATTATCTTTTCTTCTTGTTACATGTAACTTCTGATGTTTTAACTTTATCTTCTAAGAAATGGCAACAAAAGCTTATGCACGGAGGTGGTGGAAAACTGTAAAACAATATTTCAGGTTGTGCACTGTGCTACCTGGATTCAGGGCTCTAGCCAGCTCGAAATTTTTTTTCCGTCAACCAATTCCCATTGTCACGAAAACACTATTCCAGGAGTTAGAGAGACTGAACTGAGACCTTGAAAAACGGGTTTTAATGAGATTATCGTATGCGAAAGGGCACCGACACACATTGTTAACAATCATAACAATAGCAAAACAAACAGTGTGTGGCTTTTACGGCCGTGGACAGCGTCGCCTGTAGCTTCCACCAAGGAGCTTTTATCAGATTTTTGTCCGTCAAGGTTGACGGATTGGTTTTAAAAGTTTTCCGTCACAAGCAGCAAATTTCCGTCAATTGACGGAAAAACGGACTCTGGCTAGAGCCCTGCCTGGATTTGAAATTAAGTTCCGTCAAGCAAAAGAGGACTGACGTATCACACTGACCGTCCCTTATTGTGCCCAAAGAACCTAACAAAACTATTTGTTGTTGGCAAAATGCCTGTAAGAATAATGACTATCACAACAAAGGTACCACAATGGAGACGTGTTTGTTATGGCTGTGTTTCAATTTACCATTCCACTGTAATGTATTGTACTAACATTGAATAAAAGCCCCTACAAAAAGTACAAAATATGCAGCTTTTCCAGTGTACTGCAATGCATTACATTCATACAACCTATCGTTAACCTGTCTTCCGATACTGTTGTTATTAAGACAAATTCAATGCTACAACGTACCATTTTACATGCGCTAAAACACACATTTACAAATTACCCATAGACAACTTCCAGATAATCTGGTATCATTCCCTATAACCTTGCTTCCTTTAAAACATTTACAAAACAAAACATTAAAAAAGTGTTTCTACAAAATTTGAATTAACACTATTCAAAAAAAGAAAAGTTTTCACAATGACTTATTGTGTACAAATTTTCTGATGTTTTCTGATCTTTGGTCACTACATGTAGGGTTTTGGACCACACCATTTGTTCAAGGGGGTGTTTGAACCTCAATCTACCATGTAACCCCCAGTCTAGTAAAATATACTGTACATTGTGTACATCAGCACCGAATGTATTGGCAAATATGCAAGTATTAGGTCCTACAACTACATTAGTTTACCACTTTTTTGGACTAGTCCACTTCAAAAACAGGGGTCACAGCAAGGTAGTAATATGTACACTTGACTTACATTACAAGAGTGCCCGAACCTCACGAAGGCCGACACTCTGGAAAAAGCACCAAATTCTTTTCATAATTACAAGTATTTCCTGATGTTTTCTGCTCTATGTATAAAAAAACAGTGCGTTTGAGCTACAACTATTTTACACTGTTGTGGTCATTGTCAGTTGGACACAGAATAAGAGACAAAAATGTGTGACTTTAACAGCCCAATGCTGACGAATTAAGAGCTACTGTTAGTCCACTGTGATCACACTAGAGTCCAACTGGATGCATAGCATCCATGGTAACCTTTCAACTTTACTGTACAAGACTCAGTGATCCGTTTTGACTTAAAGGTCCTCTCGAGGCGAAGACTGGTACAGTCCGTCAAACTTGCTCATGTACTTGCGGACGTACTCTCTCGCCTTGCTCTTGACGTTTTCGTTGACTTCCAAGTCTTCCACGTGCCTGCAGTGTTTGAGCTCCTTGTTCATGATCCCATGTGTAAGCTGTAGGGGAAAGAGGGTTTATAATGACATCAAGACAATTTTACAAAGAGAGCATATCTTACACAGTGCAAAAGTAACTCAAGCAACAATAAGATGCAATTACAGACTTCACACTGGCTTGGCTAAGTTGCATACTTGGTCACTCCAATGCAACATATAACTAGAGAGGCAACACTGTTGCAAAACTGCAGAATGTTTTCCCTCTAGCCTTGTGCCAAGCTACTTGCATACAATACTGTACCATTAGGCTCACCCCAAAGTAGTGTTGGAGAGTGAAAATGAGAATTAGGGCTGTGAATGGGGGTATCTGAGTAGCCTGACGCGATAGCCAGCCAAGCCTTTTCCGTAAACCTTTTCTGCTAGGAGGAAGAGAGATAAAGAACGCACCACCAATAAGACTGGCAATAAAAATGTATCATTGCCATGACGACGATTGAGGGTACAACAATACAGCTCAAATCAGAAATAGACTGGAACTTCCCTGTCGCACTATCCCTGGCACAATATACTAGCCCACCTGTAACATAAACCTACAGCCAGCAGAAATGTACTATCCCCGGTACAGCACAATGGTCTGCCAGTGACCTAAACCTACAGCTGAGCACTACAGAAGTATTTCCTGTCTGCCTGTGGCCTATGGCTTGAACAAGCTCTAGAAAAGAAAATGTATCCTTCCTAACATAACATAACAACCAAGACAACGTGATCCATTGTGCAGAGTTCCCTGTCTAGTTTCAAAGGACAAATTCCTCCAGGGAGGAAGTGTGACCTAAATTCCACCATTGCATACCAGAGATACATCTGGAACAGATTTGGGGGGGAGGGCTTGCATACCCAGCATACTGCATTCCTGTGGAAATGCCTGTGCAATTCCTAGAATTTTTGCAGACTGAATGCAATATATACCACTTCACGACTCCCCTGAGGCGTCGTCAAAAACAGTATGTGCACTCCTGCATATCTAAACTGTGCATACCTGGAAAGTACTCTCAAACATATTGTTTTTCAATGGGGCTAAATACAGCAGGTAAAATGTTGTTGGAGGTTAGGTGTGAAACCAAAAGGTACCACGTAGGATCATTACCTTTCTCGCCAGGTGTTTGAAGTCTTCCGTCGACGTGATGCGTCCGTGCTTACAGTCAGGCTTCCGGTACGGGTTTAAGATCGAGACGACAAAAGTCGCCATCTGTGGTACGTCAAACAACAAACCAATCAACAAACAAACGAACCAACAAACTGGAAACAAACAAAATGCAACCTGTTGATCTAAGCAAAAGCCTGTCGATGAAAACGCTAGTGGTGATATGAGGATATGACTTTGAGATTCTATGTGAAAATCCTCAATACCCACTACCATTTTGACCAACAGGCGTATTATAGAACAAAAGGGAACGAATATAAAGATTTAGCCATTCCTTACCTTTTTCCTGAAGACATCCTTACACTTGCGTGCTGTCTCACTGGAGGTGTCAGCATCAGCCTTTGTGGGTTTTCTCTTTCCCTGGATAAGGAATGGGCAAAATTATAGCTTTGTGCATCTAGTAGCACAACTCTATGGAAGAATAGGTAATAGTTTTACTACAAGGGGGGCACCTAAGTTTTCCAAAAATTGACTTGTCCTATCGGGCAAGTACTTAAAAAATTTACTTGCCCGAACCAACTTTTCACTTGCCCAAAATCAAAATGACATTTTTCTATGTATATTCATGGCCTTCAATGGAATTTTTGTTATTGGCTCTATTTTCTGTGTTAATCAATGCTTGATGTCATGACTTTGAAAAGTAGCAAGTACATCAAAATCTCGCTCAATGGAGAAAAGCTAACTTGTCCGATCGGGCAAGTGGGGAAGGACATGCACTTGCCCGATTGGCATTTTCACTTGCCCCCGACTATAGGGCTAGTGGACTTGTTTATCCCTGGCTGACTATAAAATGACCAAAAAATGTCATATCACAGTCAGTTCTTTACAGAAAAAAAATTAAAGTAAGAAAGTAATCTTAGCACAAAAAGAACAAAACTTTTTTATTTTACTAAGAAAAAAGTCAAGAGGGGAGCTGTAAATATCTTAAGAAAAAACACCCCATGACCATACATCTAAAAGAATAAATATACAACTGTGAAAGCAGAATTTCTGATGGCCGGCATTGTTTGTAAGTACAGTCAAACCTGCCCGAGCGACCACCTCTTCTCAGCGACCACCTGGCCATTTCGACCGCTTTTTCTCGGTCCCGATTTATTTTCCCATTGACGTAAGCATTAAGTGACCTTTTCTCAACGACCACCTCAGCCCAACGCGACCGCGACCGGCCCAAATTTGGACCCATAACGACCGCATCATTTTCAAAATTGAGGTTTTCATCGATTTTTTATGATAACTAGCGTGATTTTGTGCCGAAATCGGCCAGTTTGCGTCGGATTTTGGGGTTGAATTTACAGTTTACAGTGTGCGTGTTGTATTTGACATTAAAGACCTCGCTTCTTTGCGTGCGTGCAGTGTGCTTGCTATTTGGCATTGAACACAATGGAAACCATTTATACTTTGCATCGGGCATGTTTTGAGTTGATACTCTTCTCAGCGACCACCTGTCCAAATCGACCGTTTTTTTCCGGTCCCCCGGGTGGTCGTCTTGGGCAGGTTTGACTATATATCAATAGCAAGGAAACAAAGGTGTGACTCCAACCATAGACGCAGAACCCTAGTTAACATTTTTCGACTTTTACTTATTTCTAGGCAAATGTGTGTTGAAATATTTTCTACAGAGGACAACCTAGTTCAGGCCGCCCAAAGCAACATGAGGCTGTCATTTGATCGGCAAAAGCCCCTTTGGCAGAAATTCTGAGTTTGAACTTTAAATATGATAAGGGATAGGCACACAAGTCTCCAGTCTTAAATATAACAGTTCTAAGTCTTCTTACCTGAGACTTTAAGACAATTAAGAGAAGTTGTTACCTTGTGGTGATCATCATGTGTAGGTGTTCCCAGGTCCATGTCTGCCTCATCTCCCCCTAACTCTGGTTCATTACCAATACCATCCCAGGATGGAGGGTCCCACTGGGTTTGTCTGGGGGAAAAAACAAGAACAGAAAATTGTTTTCGTTCTGTAATTATGAAACTTGAGAGATTTGAACAACCTTTTGTTGTGAATTACTAAAAATGCCAAAACTTTCACTGTGGTTTTATGTTCGAGGTTTTTGTGGCGGTTGCTTCACCATGAACTCAAAACGGAAGAGGAAGATAGACAAAAGGAAAATGTTCATGGTGGTTTTGAGTTTGCGGTGAAGCCATAGGCGGCGCGAGTGGAAGACAGATGGAAAATGTTTACGGTGGTTTTGAGT
>NC_049996.1:438294-483428 GCF_000003815.2 Branchiostoma floridae
CTGCTTGTCAGACATTTTCTCTGTAGTGTAAGGGCGTCCAGGGGCGTCAAATTTCTTGTTACTCCATCCAGATGACGCTTTGACGCATGCCTGGCTAAAAGCCTGGCTTCTATAGCTATAAACACATCCAAAGAAATAAATGGATTCCAGTCTGACCTGGGTCGCAATACCAGTGTTAAAGACCAGGCAGTAACTTGGGTTATTGCATGGGGTTCTGCTGTTATCACACAAGCTTGCATAGAACAATTCAAACGCATATAGAATGCCTTGAGTGCGCTGCTGTCAATGATTTAAATACCAGAATACCTTTGGCTGACGGGCGAACCTACCTACGGATAAGCTGATACCTCAGGTGATATGAAATACACTGTGTTGCATTCTATATACATGCACCTATCACCATGTAACGCGTACACTGCAGTATCTAACAGTTTAGTTCAAATTAACACAGGGCTGCATCCTTGCCATTATGCCATCCATAAGATACTGTAAATGCAGAAATGTTCGCGGTGGATTAATGTTCGCGGTTTTCGCGGTGACCACTTAACCGCGAATTTAAAACCACCGCGAACATTTTTCTATTATGATGTCTATGGTGTTGCCGCGAACTTAAATCCACCGCGAAAATTCCCTTTTCCCGCTACCGCGAAATTAAATCCCCGCAAACTTAAATACATTTACAGTATCATAGAAGATAAAAATTTTTATCAGCAAAGTACATTTCCTTGACTTTTTGTTTCATTTACTATCTTGTGAACATTATTTTCCAAGTTTATTTGATGTGTCCATTCTATTTACCTGTTGTATAGGCTGCATGACCTGAGTATGTACCAGTCCAGACTGGGAGTAGGTAACGTTAGGTTGGATCATCACACCCTGAGGCTGGGGGTAGAACTGGCTGTCTCCCGGACCTGGCTGGATGTACTGAACCTGAACAGGAAAAAAACAGTTGTACTTGAAGACTGAACTGGCAAGGACCCTGTAACAGAACACAGTTTTCAGCCTATGGGGATCTATATAGTTAAGGTTAGACTTTGACACAGATAAAATTATAGTAGGGTGCAGTTTTAAAGCAAGCTTGGATGCTGGTCTGTAATTCTTACTCAAACACATTCATGTAACATTATATGGTGACCAGCCCCTCCATCTCTGTCCTACCACTTGCTACACAAAGTAATACAAAACCACAGGGTGTCTGCTTCTTTACCAGTAACCATGGTGACAGCTGTCTGGTCCAGGTCATGGACATTGTATGTTTAGAATAATAGGAAGAAATTGAGAAATAACAATATGTTTCCATCAGGGCTTTAGCCAGCTCGAAATGTTTTTCCATCAGCCAATTACAATCGTCGCGAAAACCGCGAAAATTAATTAGAAGGACTGAACTGAGACCTTGAAAAACGGGTTTTAATGAGATTATCGTATGCGAAAGGGCACAGACACACATTGTCAACAATCATAACAATAGCAAAACAAACAGTGTGTGGCTTTTACGGCCGTGGACGGCGTCCCCAAGCCGCCCGTGGCTTCCACCAAGGATTTTTGTCCGTCAAGGTTGACGGATTTGTTTTAAAATTTTTCCGTCAGACGCAGCAAATTTCCGTCAATTGACGGAAAAACGGACGCTGGCTAGACCCCTGGTTTCCATGAAGGGAAACGTAGACATAGTCTGACCTGTGGTGGTTGAGGTAGGACTGCCCGAGGCGGAGGTTGTGGTTGCACGTAGGTGGGTTGCACTGTGTACGCCATTGGCTGGGAAAGATCAAGACAAAGATCGAGATTACTTCTTCTGATGTTATAAAAGCACACAACAAAACTCAGACTTGTACCAAATAATCAATCTCTCTTTTCTGGTTCTTGCAGAAAGAATTGTAATTTCAACATGAAAACAGCCTAAGCAGAGAACTGTAAAGTGGCAGTACTTCAATACACTGACCTGTCAGTACACAATGTTGTATTTGACCTTGTCTAGTTTAGCAGTACACGACAGCAAAAGATATCTACTTAAAATTATATATTTACAATCTGCAGTTCACATCAGAACTGTTAGGAGGCAGTGCTGCACTCACAGTGTTCTGCTGTTGCTGTTGATGTGAACTTATTGGACTTATCTAGCAGTACATGACTGCAAAAGATAGCTACATGATTACAATCTGCAGTTCACATCAGAATTGCAAGGTGGTAGTGCTGCACTAACCTGCTGGTACACAATGTTCTGCTGCTGTTGCTGTTGTTGTGGAGGTATCTGATGTGGTGGAACGATGGGCGGCTGTGGAATGTCGTACGGTGGCTGCTGCTGCTGCTGTGGGTTCACCACGAAGCTTACCGGCTGACCCTGCTCCCATTGTTGTTGTTGTTGTTGTTGTTGTTGTACGGGTGCAGCTGGCAGTGGCTGTGGTGTGACTGGCAATTGCTGTTGCTGAGGCTAATAAAATGAATGCCAGAAAAATGGTTAAGAATAGATATCGTTATCATCTGTTAGAAGAAAATCATATCCATGTTAATTGAAACCTTTGATCCAATGAGAAGAAAAATTATCGTCATACAAATATTGAAAAAAGAATTACCGTAAGTGTATTACATGATAGCAGTCTCAGCTATGAAAAATAACAAATTCACCATGAAATTTTTTAAAACTATGTCTTTGAGTTAATAAGGTTGCAAGGGTGCTAACTGCATTAGAGATCACCATAAATTAAATATAACTCTGAAGGATGATTCTTATTGGCTAGTGAGCAGCCAATCAGAGCTCATTACCTGGACTGGTTGCTGCATGTGGCTGACCTGAGGAGAGGGCACGGACTGTACCACTACTGATGGGGGTGGCTGGCTGCTAGTGACTGGATGGACTGGTACATTGGACTGAAAAGAGTGTACAAATGTTTATGTATAGTCACACTGTAACTTTGGCTAAGGCAAGGCATTACAAGGTTCCACATTCCATTTTCTTAGTAAAAACACAATACACATTCATTGTAATACTGTAAATGCATTTAAGTTTGCAGGGATTCAACTTAGCAGGGAACCAATTTCATGAATGTTTCCACACCTGTAGTACTGGTATAGGCTGAGGAGTGGTAGGACGTGAGGCGGTTTCTAAACCCACCTGTAGTACTGGTATAGGCTGAGGAGTGGTAGGACGTGAGGAGGTTTCTAAACCCACCTGCAGTACTGGTATAGGCTGAGGAGTGGTAGGAAGTGAGAAGGTTTCTAAACCCACCTGTAGTACTGGTATAGGCTCAGGAGTGGTAGGAAGTGAGGAGGTTTCTTACCTACCTGTAGTACTGGTATAGGATATGGTATAGGCTGAGGAGTGGTAGGAAGTGAGGAGGTTTCTTAACCTACCTGTAGTACTGGTATAGGCTGAGGAGTGGTAGGAAGTGAGGAGGTTTCTAAACCCACCTGTAGTACTGGTATAGGCTGAGGAGTGGTAGGACGTGAGGCGGTTTCTAAACCCACCTGCAGTACTGGTATAGGCTGAGGAGTGGTAGGAAGTGAGGAGGTTTCTAAACCTACCTGTAGTACTGGTATAGGCTGAGGAGTGGTAGGAAGTGAGGAGGTTTCTAAACCCATCTGTAATACTGGTATAGGCTGAGGAGTGGTAGGAAGTGAGGAGGTTTCTAAACCTACCTGTAGTACTGGTATAGGCTGAGGAGTGGTAGGAAGTGAGGAGGTTTCTTAACCTACCTGTAGTACTGGTATAGGCTGAGAAGTGGTAGGAAGTGAGGTTTCTAACCTACCTGTAGTACTGGTATAGGCTGAGGAGTGGTAGGAAGTGAGGAAGTGGGGGTTCCTGAAGGGTCCTCCAGTCCTGACAGGTGTGACACGTTCAGGCTGCTATCTAACAGACTCCTACTCATTTGGTCCATAGGGTCTGCACCTATACTGTCATCCAGGAAGTCCTGACAACACAAAACAGACAATGTGAATGTCAGTGCATTAAAACTTCTTCTGTCAAACTATAAAAATGCAGTTATGCCCTTTTTTTGTACAATTTTACATACTTGGCCTGCTATACACTAGTAAGTGGTGTCAAATGGCCGAAAGTTAGGAGGATGTTGGGCAGGCTGCTATGAGCGAGATTTAATCAGGCTATCCAATACCATACACTTAACAAAAATGCACTGCCTTAGCAGCCTCAAAAAGGTTATTTATCTCCATTACCATTACCTTTAGAACCAGCACATATTTAGCAAAGGAAAAAGAACTATTTGTACCTGAGGCGGATACTGTGGTAAGTTTTCGACAGGTTGTCCCGGTACGATGTGACTGGTATCCATGGAGACATCAGGCGCGTGCTGGGGTCCGCCGGGGTACAGGGGCGCCCCCTCCTGATCATAAGAATACTTCAGGATAGAACAAACCACGGAGCCAACGTCAGAACAAGCCAAACAAAAAAACAAACAGGGCTCCCACTTTCTGGGGGTTAGAAAGTGTAAAACACTACAAAGTTAGCCTGGGTACCATCCGGAAAGTAGTTCGCTCCGGCGTTCATTATATACTATAAACAGTCGCTTCTAGCTCTGACATTCATTATACACTATATACAGTCGCTTCTCTGTGTTTCCGTCTGGGAACGCGGACCATCTCAACGTTTGGAATCGTACAAAAAGTGGAAGCACACGCTGATTGGCCTCTACTCATGAGCGAATTATGGAATGGGTTCAAACACTCATTCGAACAGGTGTTCGAACACCGGAAAAGCTCTCCATCCCCTTGTGCATGCAGGGGCCGGGCTGTTGTCATCGAACGAGTTCTCTAGAACTCATTCCTTACTTCGCTTATTAACTGACGTTACCAACAAAAGGTTTGAATGCGCACGTCTCCAGACGGATAGCAGAAGCGAACATAGGAGCGAACTACTATCCGGATGGTACCCAGGCTACTACAAAGTATGATAAGAAGGAAAAATAATTTAAAGATAAGTATGAAACGCAAATCATGCACTAATACTAGCAAGATATCACCAAAAAACTGAACAGAGAGTAAGTAAAGTAATAAACAATCCAGCAAAAATACAAGCTTTACCTATGATCTTTGATTAGGACTGTCAACAGTCAACATGTGTAAAATTATGTAAAAAGAAAATCCTTGCCCTTACAGTAAATCTCTACCTTGGTAGTTCAAAAGGAAGATTTCATAGATTATAATCAATAGCTATAGTTATTACAGAAATTTTTAGTCAGGAAATAAGGGAGTAGTTGTTATAGTAGTGTACCTGTTGAAAAGCCTGTGCCATATTTGGGTCGAACGTCCCCAAGGCTTGGAGTGCCTGGAGTTGGTGCATGTACAGTTCCTGTTGTTCACGTTGTTTGGTCTCTTCCTCTTCAGCAACCTGCAATAAGGCAATATATATATAACTACATGTACATGCACAAACATTGGGATATTTCTTTAGTTAGAATGTCCCTGTGGCTTAACTGGTTCCAGGGATAAACAAGTCCACTAGCCCTATAGTCCCGGGCAAGTGAAAATGCCAATCGGGCAAGTGCATGTCCTTCCCCACTTGCCCGATCGGACAAGTTAGCTTTTCTCCATTGAGTGAGATTTTGATGTACTTGCTACTTTTCAAAGTCATGACATCAAGCATTGATTAACACAGAAAATAGAGCCAATAACAAAAATTCCATTGAAGGCCATGAATGTACATAGAAAAATGTCATTTAGATTTCGGGCAAGTGAAAAGTTGGCTCGGGCAAGTAAATTTTTTAAGTACTTGCCCGATAGGACAAGTCAATTTTAGAAAACTTGTCCAACCCTGGGTTCCAAATGGTAACTGGGAGACCCTGGTTCAAGTTCCGGGGCTATCTTGGTAGCAGCTGCCCCCAGTCTTTTGGACGGGATGTAAAACAGGGGTCCTGTGTTCAAGGAGGTGCCTTGTTCACGTTTAAGGGGAAGGGCTAGCAACCCAACCCTGTAAAAATATATAAATATATCCTGCGTCTAAAACAGGCAGGAAACTTGCTATTATGACCATGCCTTTTTTAATCTCAAGGCACTGACCATGTACGAGTCACAACTTACACTGAGAGAAAGTTTTGATGAACCCTCATACAATACTTCACCACACACAGAAGCACAGCAGTCTACAACAATGTAAAACACAAGAAATAATTTTCTAGACATACCTTCTTCTCAAAGAGTCTTCTTCTCTCCTCCTTGCTAAGCTTGATGAGTGGACTCCTTGGTCTATCCAGAGGTTTCTTCCTAAGCTCCTTCCACCGTGCCTTGATTGGAGTAGAGTGACTATCAGGTTCTTCAAGAGGTCTCTTCTTAGCAGACATGCGCCAAGGATGCTCCTCTCTTCTCTCCTCCTCTTTGAAATCTCTTCTTCTGTCTCTCTCCCGATCTCTTTCCCTGTCCCTTCTTTCCCTCTCTCTCTCTGGGTCTGGCTCGGATTCTATGTCTGAATCCCTCTTTTCTTTTTCTTTCTTGGGGATTCTGTATATTTCCTGTAAAAACAAGAAGATTGTGTTTCTAGTTGTTAGTCCTACATGGTAATGAAATACTCAGATATAGTGTATCAATTTCCAGGCATAGTTATTATGCATTTACAATATAAGGGTTATTCCAAATAAAAAGAAAAGTAAAAAACGAAAAAGGTTGACATTTGCTTATGAGCAAATACATCATATTTCAATCCATCTCCATCCAAATGCAAAAATGTACTGTTCTATATCAATCTTTCGCAGACATTGACCTATCCCAAAACATCATCCCAATAAAAATTGGATTGAAAAAAAGGTGCCCCCACATAAGCTCTTCTAGAACATCCCTATCCATGCCAAATGGACTGGTCTAACAGCTATGCAATATTTCCCATAATCCCTCAGCCTGACCTTGAGTGAACTCCATGACTCCAGCAGCTGTGCCGCCATCTCTGCGATCCCGCCGGGCCGCTCGGGCTCCTGACTCTGCTCGCTCTCCAGGTCCGAGCTTTCCTCGTCATCCTCGCCATTCCCAGCAGGCTTTGCACTGCTGCTGCCTGACTCCGCTGTGGGGTCCGCTGTGGGGTTAAAGGTTAACAAATGTGAGGCCAAAGGTCACTAGGTATCGTAAACATGTTTGTTTCTAAACATGCTTTCTTAGTCATAATGGAAACTCTGTTCTTACAGTTGAAAATATAGGAAATTCGTATCTAAAATTCATGTATATATGTTATCACATGAAAAATGATTTAAAATACTACCTATACACATGCAGGTGAAACTGGAATTGTGTGGACATTTTTAATGTTCATATCAATCTTGTATTGTATACACATGGATTTCTGCTTGTTGTACTTTTTTTGTAATGAAACTTATCTAGTGCAAGTATGTAGAAAAAAAGCATTGTGAGCCCTTTCAATAATAAATATACTGTAAATGCAGAAATTTTTGCAGTAGTTTTATGTCTGCAGATTTTACGTACACCACAAACTTAAAACCACCTCTAAAATGTCTTTTGTACACATACCCTTTTGTTTCAACCGTGAACTAAATGTCACTGTAAAGTGTAAACACTACATTTTCTCTCTACTAAATATTGAATCCTTGCAATTTTAAATGCAGTTACTGTATCTCACCTTCTCTTGTATCATTGGAGTCCTCCTCCCCATCCCCAGAATCCTTTGCACCTTTCTTAGCATCACTGCTGGTGTCTGCCACCTCTTTTCTTGTCTCCATCATTCTTTCTATCTTCTCCTCCTCTTCCTGCTTCTTTTCTTCTGTCTCTTCAGACTGTGTGGAGCAGGTCACATCGTTCTTGTCCTTGTCTTCAGCAGTTTTGACGTTTTCCATGTCTTCTAGGAGCTGTACTCTGCGTCTCTTTGCGGGTGTTCGCTCGTTGTCGCTCTCAGAGTTCTTCTCACTTTCTGACTTCAGCTGAAACATATAACAACAAAAACAGACTGTAAGAGCTAGGGATGGGACAGGATAGCGCTACGTTTTTATAATCTTCCTATAATTTTGCGGTGGTTTACGTTCATGATTTTCACACAAAACCACTGGTGTTTCCACTACTCTACAGTATGTGACTATAGTGCTAGCACGAGCTGAAAACCACTGCAAACACTCCATTTTCTCCAAAATGCAAAATCAAATCAACGCAAACTTTAAGGCATTTTAAGTATTGGGTAGGCCGACTACTCTTTCTTTGCAGCCAGAGACGGAATTATGAGGAGCTTACAATAGATTGGGCTAAATTGCAAAGGTCTGGAGCCGCTTCTTAGGGGTGAAATTATAATTATGGTCGGAAAAGTTTTATCTAAAGACTATGACCATGTGTAGATTGGTATAGTAAGTGGCCAGTCTAATTTCTTTCTACTTTTGTTAGTGTATGCTCTAAAAGACAAGAGAGCACAGCATGAACAAATCCTTGACATTAGTACCTCTGATGGACTGTTTCTGTATGCCAGGCTGAGGGTCAGGGGCGTGGCCGACCGCGACAACGGTTCACCGCTGGAGGATTCTGTGTCCGCATCTGCAGGCTGCTGATTGGCCAGCTGCTTTGCCCAGCGCTCCACCACGGCCATGACCTTTGACTCGTCCAGGATGGTGCGATTGGTGATTGGCAGATGACTCAGACAGCGGAGGACCTGATGGTAGTAAGAAAGAGGTATTTCATTGGTTACCATCTGATGATACACAGTATTTCATTGGTTACAATCTGATGATACAGAGTATTTTATTGGTCACAATCTGAAAAGAAAGATTTTATGATACAGAACATTTTATTGGTTACCATCTGAAAAGAAAAATCTAGTGATACAGAGTATTTCAATGGTTACCATCTGAAAAGAAACCCCTTTTGTTTGTATGCCATAACCAGTAAACTGTCTTTAGGCACAAGACACCAGTTTTGTTGGTTAAGAAAAAGCAACCCTTATTCGTGAGTGTGGTGGGTTCTTTAATTGTTTGTCTTTGTCCCTACCAAGATGAATCAAAATCTTTTTAAAACATCTTCCCCAAATACACAACATCGAGACTTGCCAGTGATTTCAACCCAAATGAGTCGACTAGCCTAAGCACAAGGCCAGACGATGCTATGGTAGAACATTTGACCAATGTAAACACTTTCTTCACCTTGACTTGCAGGTCTGGAGGGGCGGAGCCGTCAGTCATGTCTACCATCCAGCTCCAGATGAGTGACAGGCCGTGGTACCTCAGGAATGCCTTCAGACACGACTGATTATCAGTCGCCTGGAAAAATACAAAATTATACAGGTTAGGCCTATGAAAAAAAAACGTCACTTCAAAGGAATCTTCTTGGTGAAGCATGAGACTCCCACTGGCATTTTAAAATCCTATCTTCATGCAAACAATGTTAACTGCATTTGTTAACTAAAAGTTAGACTGTAGGAACTAGGTTGAAATGACTAAACTCTACTCTACTTTGCTCTTGTCATTTTCTTGGACTGCAAATCCCCAAAACACTTGCTGATTTTTTAATTGGTTCAAAATCCAGTCCACTGATGCTTTTTTAAATCCATTTTTTGGACTGGTCCAACAAGAAAAAATAATAATTTTGTAGCCATATTCTACTATTTACATCTATAGCCATAAGAAAAGCGGAGTCTTACCAGGAGTATCTTGAGAAGTGTGAATCTCTGTTGAACTGTCTCGGACCGTACCATTAGTCTGGAGAGGTAGAGCACCTGCTCAGTTTCGGTGAGTCCCTCCTCACACTCCTCTGCCATCTGGTCTATCTCCTCATCCAACTGAGACAGTAACAAGACATTTCAATAAATGACCATGTGGTTTTGGAAAAAATGTCCTGTTTCTGGATACAATCCTAAAAGGAAGGGAAAGGGTCGGTAGACAGGGATTCTTTCTTCTTCATTTTTGTAGATTTCATGATGCAGTTAAATAATGTATAACATAAACGCATCAGGCCACTGGAATTTCAACATCATATTGTGACTGTTCAGAATACATCGTACAAGCAGAAGTATATCATGAAATTGAACAAAGAAGTAAGAGTGTGAACTACAGGGAGATTGTGAGAAAATAGCAAGATATGATGTCAGATTGAAATTTTCATGTCCCTTGATAGGAGTTGACCAAAAAAGGCTAGAGCCGGTTTGGGTGTCTGACATAGGCCTGAGTACTTGGGGACATAACAGACACATGGCAAAGAATGAGGGAAATTTATAAATCAGTAAAGAAAGGTAAATGAGTGAGTTAATGAAAAGGCAAATGAATGAGTAAATAAATGATGGACAACTGATTTAAGGTCAACTTTTGATATAATAGGTAACCCATTTTTATCAAAGACCATAACAAGTTTTAAAGATGGAAGTGTCTTGTTCATCTTACCAAGTTGTCTTCCACTTTCTTCTTGGTCCTCTGTCTGACAGGTGTGGTCTTGTTACCACCCAGGTAACCTCTACAGTTGGCAGCTCCACAGTAACATTTCTGGGCTTCCTTACTGTTCATATGTAAAAACACAACATATCATAACAGATCAACTTGGAAAATAGCCATATATTATGTCTACTAATGTACTTCTACCAGGTCATCTCCAAATGTGTCTTAAGATCTATCCAATATATCCATTAAGTCATGATGAGGACCTTACCCATATCTCTGGAACTTGTAGTCAAAGGTAAGCTCCTCTCCATCAGAAATAGGTCTCCTTGTGAAGAAACCAACCCGCAAAACTCCATTCACAGTCCACTGTGAAAAACGCACATACAAGTGTTACAAACATCTTCATACAAATAATGGCAAAAGAGTGGGCTTCCATATCATAGCAGACATCACATAGACACAAATACAGGAAACCAAGAAATGTATAAGAGAAATAAGAACTGTTGAACTGTTGATCAATATGAAACAGTTACATTTCTGTCCGTTTTACCTTCTGTGTCTCACAGTTAGGATCACAGCTGTGGTTGATGAACCTGGACACGTTACCTTTCTTAGTCGCATCTATGATCTGGAAATGGAAAAAGATGACACCAGATTTTCAGATTTATATGTACAAGATACAATTTATTATCACAGAATGTTTTTCTTACAGCATTTATATGTAGACAGCATAGTTTGGTGATTTGGACTATGTTACTTTTCAACCAGTGCCTCTTTCTGGAAAGAACCTTGCCATTCGGCTTTAGAATAAGGCTGTAACAGAGAAAGCACAAAAGTTGTCCCACAAAATGCAGGAAATAGTGTCAGGGAGGATTCTGAATATCAATATTTCCAGGGAGGGATGCCAGATATAAATAATAAACCTTGTGTACCCCTTTGCTCGTTCACTTTGTAGTGCTTAGTGGCACATAGGTCAGCAAGCTACCTTGCCGTTTCAGTAGCAGGGTATGTTTTACAGGGAGGGGTTGCTAGAAGTTCCCTTTAACATGCTTGAGGCACCTCCTTTAACACATAACCCGTAATTTACATCCCTTCCAAAAGACGGCTGCAGCCCCAACCAGGGTGCCCTAACCAGAATGTGAACCGGGCTCTCCCAGTTACCAACTAATTGGAACCAGGAGCTCAACTGTAAGGCTGCTACCAATTGAGCTACAGGGACATCCCTATACCTTATCCCTTTGCTGTGAAAAAAAAGATAGTATTAAACCTTTACCTCATCGTTCTTGAGAGCCATGAAGTAGAAGTGATGCTGTTTCTGTCTGTTGTACTCCTTGGTGCGCTGTTTGAACTCACTGAAGTTCAACACCTCTCCTACATACTCCATTACAAACTGGTTCCTACAGAAACAATGCAACAACACAATAAAGTTTTAGTTGTTCTCACTAAAAATGTCATGATATCAAGTGATATCAACCACAACAAATTGTTGTACAAGTTACAAAAATTGAAATAACCATCAACATTTTCAAACATCATTCACTGATGTTTGAAAGTTCATATCTTTTGAGTTAGAAAATTCCTGAAAGATCTGAACATCAAAAATAACTATATTTCTTGTTTATCATGTCTTCTACAGAGTTTATAGAAAACTTCAATGGTAACGGAGTCTTGGTAAGTACTATAATTCTTCATTTGTTAACAGTAACTTAAAAGGTGTTAGGAGGCCCAAACCTACACCACTTACTCTCTGTCCTTAGAGGTATCTACAACTCAAAACTCAGAACCAGCATAGAGAGCTCAAAATCTAAGCATTTTGAGGACCATCAAGACCTACCTAGTAAATATCAAAACAATCCATCCAGGCATTCTCAAGCTATGCTGGTTGCTTATACCAAAAACGAAGGTAAAGTCGAAAGATCTTTTCTGTAATCAAAACCCATGTGTGAGAGACTTACGATATCATGTCCTCGGCAGCCCTGAGTCCCCACCCTTTGTCTCCACAGTTGAAGGGTTCTACTCTGGAGCACTCCTTCCTCTGGAACCGCTTGTTGGTACAGTATTCTCCACACAGACATCTGGGGCCACTGCAACAAATAAACATACACTCTGTTAGTTTTAGCTATAGATGCAGTTTAGGGTAGATACGGGTACAGTGTTCTGATACAAAACCGCTTTTTTACTTGCTGGACTGGTACGAAAAAAAATGGACTGAATAGAAAATGAACAGATTATATTGTCGGACTTTTACATTTTTGGGGGTTTACTGGTCCAATAAAATAACTAGAGCAAAGTAATAGAGTAGAGTTTACTGTTAATTTCTACCAAATTTCTACAGTCAAATTTGGTCTTAGTTAGTACAACCACTTTTAGGCCGCCCCAATATTTTTCAGTCCCCATAGACACATGTCAAAGACGACAACACGTATATCACAGCCACTACCTCCCAGAGTTGAGGACACAAGTTTTCATAGACAACAAGCTTGTATAGCTTTAACTCTTGAAACATTATGACAGATCCAGAAAAGGCAAATGGAAAAAGATTGCATGTAGTAGATGTCAGATTAACTGTAAGGTTCTGTTTGTACTGACCATTCTATCATCAGCAGTCTGTTCAGGCAGTCCTCCCCACAAGCAGCTATCCCAGCATCCCTCTCTTCCTCCGATGTCATACACTCGCACAACATCCGCCGGATATCCTTTCTCATTTTCGATTTTTTCCTGTGGGACCACAAAATGAAGAAAAAAATGGTTTAAAATTCAAACCTCAATAGTGTCTTGCAGTACACTGATAACTAACTTAGAGTTACTGGTTAAAAATGTGCTATCAGGACAAAAACATTTTTTCTTTATCTTAAAAAGATCATGTTGCTATAATATCTGCTTTTACACAATGTTATAACTGATGGCAAAGGTAATTTCAATGTCATAAGCAAGATTGTCAAAACACTTATTCAGGAATCAAAGAAATTTATATATCAATACAGTAGAGGCCATTTGCCAGTGTGTTTTTTGCAATTATCAAGGTGTTGCAAAAAAGCAAAGCTATGCAGGTTTAAGATATTGGAATCCAGTTCAATTAAGAAGTGTGTGGTAATCTGTTGTGCTATTGACTAGCTTCTATTGTATTGATGCTTTAGTTCTTTAGTGCTCTAGATTTGATATTCAGACTGAGGTCTACTTCACTATTATTCTAACTCACCTTTCACTGAGGTAAAGATTCTCTGTAATTGCTTCAAAGAATGGCGGGCGGAGGTTTTCTTCTGGTTTCTTCTCTTTCTCCGGAACAGCCTTCTCAGCCGACGCCTCGCTCAAGACATCTTCTGTCGTCTCTGAAGACGCTTCTTGAGGAACCTCAATCGAGACTCTTCTCTGTGGTTTCTCTGTTCCATCTTTACTTAAAGATGGTGAACTGCTTAAGTCGGTCGAGTCTTGGGATTTAAGACGTGCACTTCTCCTGATTGGTGTCAGCTCCAAGTCTTGTCTGTCTTGCTCAGAAAACTGTGTGGAATCTTGTACATTACTGCTGTTCTGAACATCAAGATTTCTTACTTCATCTTCTTTCCAAGTGTCTGATGGTTGTTCTGTACTCTGTGTACTTTCCACGAAGTTCGAAACGTACGGAAGGTCCTTAGAAGCCGAGGAATCGCATGGCGCCGCACTGTCGGATATACTGGGAGCGCGTGGAAGCATGCTCGGTCCAGAGAAGTCTGCGTACAATCCGCTCTCTTCGTAATCGTCCCAGGGGTTGGACAAGTCGACTCTAGGTTGCATCGGACGGATTGTACAAGAGGGATACGACACGTCGTCTTGCTGCGGGTGTGAGGAAGTTGATGTAGCTGCCATGATTGACACTCTTTCTTCGCTCCGGCCGTGGACAGTGCTCAAGAAGCGACCTCTCTCCTCATTGGTCGAATGCCCCATAACGATTGGTTCAGATTCAAACTCCTCATACTCATCATGGAGAGGGGTACTACCTCCGTCATTTTCGTCTCCGTGAAGTGGTTGCAGAATGCGTGGCTCTTGCGATCTGTCTTCAAAATGACTTTCAGGCGCGTCCATTACGTAGTGTTCATTCACTTCTACTTTTTCCCTCGTGTCTGAATCCCAGCGCGTTGCTTTCTTTTGCCTTCGACCAGTCCCCGACACTACAGGTATTGCCATTTCCTCACCCCCCTCTCTAGTTGGTATTGGTTCGGTCCTCTTGGTGTCACATGACTTTTCTTCAGCCAATGGCCACACACCTTTTTCTTCCATGGGAGGTTTACATTCTGATGCTGTCTGACTGAATTGTGAAGTAATATCGTCAGGTCTGGTCCCCTCTTTATGAAATACTGTATTAATCTCAGCATTAGAAGTTAAGGAAAATCCTACGCTTTCTTCAAGTACACCTCCTGAAGAAGAAGATACTGTCTTACTGTGATCTTTTTCTTCAGAGATGCCTTCTTCTACTATTGGACTTGTAGCACGGCTACTATCGTCTTCCTCCTGTGAACTATAGTTAACAAGAGCGTGATATACTACTTTCTCCTTCCCATCCTTATGCTGTGTACTGCTCTCTTCAGAGTCCAACATGGGGGTTTCCAGCACTGTGTGTTTATGCTCAGGGTAAGAATCATCTTTCTTGTTTGGACTGAATCTATCTTCACTGTGCTTTGTGGCAAACGTTTCAATGGCTGGCTGTGAAGTCTGCTTGCCGGATAGGCTTTCTACTTCGAATTCCTTTCTGTTCGTGGCAAATGTTTGTTCGTCAGAAAGGCGCGAGAGTGGTATTTCTACGGGCTCATGTCGCAAAGAAGAGGACACCAGTGTTTCCCCATGCACAGCCTCAGTTGGTACAGGCTTTATGTTGCTCTCCTGTGTAACGTTTTGTTCTTTCTTTGGAGACACAAGCAAAATGTTTGAATCTTTCACATCAATTTTATCTACTGCACAGCTCAAGCTTTTGCCGATTTTGGTATCCATTGAGTCTACAGGTTTGTCTTTGACAGGGAGAATATTTGCATTGCTTAATTCTTCTTGCGTAGTTGCTCCATGGGGCTTGCTTTCTGAAATAGATCTATGTTTGTCGGATGTACTCTCTCGTCTTCTAGAAGTTTCAGGTTCTCTTTTGATCTCGGACGAGTCTGACTTGGTCTTTGATTTTTCTCTATTCCGTGAATGGTCGTTGTGAGGGCTAGTTTTACTACTGCTGCAACTTTCGCTCCTACTTCTAGTCCTGGAGCGTTCGTGACGTTCGGATTTAGAATCATCTTTCGAGGAGCTACCTTTTCTACTGCCCGACCGCCTTTCTCTGTCGCGTTTCTTTTCCCTCGGTTCTCTTGAGCTTGATGGACTTTCGTGCTTCTTTTCTTTCGATTCTTTCGTGCTAGACGGACTGGAGGTCTGTTGCTTGGTAACCACCACGGTTACAACCGAGCGTAATCGCTTCCTGGTGTCTGCGTCCGAATCGGAATCGTCCTCGGTGTCGGAACTAGAGCTTTCCGCGGATTTGGCGCGCTCCACATCAGACTGATCTGAAGCAATGTCCATATCTGATTGGTCGGAATTTTTGTGATTGGCGCCGCCGTGTAACTCCACCTCGTCTGTTTTAAACATTGCATGAGAAGCAGCCACAGTAGTGCTGTCTACACATGGCAGTGGTATAGAGTCAAGGGCCTGTTCAACTGGTAATGTTCTGGGCGAATCACTAGCAGGCAAGGCCTCAAATTTAGTTGGCACGTGAGGTAACCCAGCTTGTACGTTTGGCTGCACTCCTGCCTCAAATCCCCATCTTGACGTTTCCTTGCTATCTCTCCTTTCCGTCACTACTGTGTTTGGCTGCATTCTTTCTCCTGAGGCATCACTCCATCTTGAAATTTTTTCCTTAGAATCTCTTCTTTCGATTAACGTACCACTTTGTCCAGAGGATGGACGCTCTGGAGTTGAAGAATGTACTTTTAAACTAGCATCACCTATGCTGATAGGTATTAGTGGCTTTTCTTTTCTTTCAGGTTCTACAATTGGCAGTGGAGGTTTAGTGCTTGCTTCTTGTTCCATCGTAGGTAGAGGAGGTTTCACAACTTCCTTACTTTCTTCCTTAGGTAGTGGCGGTAAGGTTTCTTCAGGAGGAGGGGAAGGGTCTTCAGAAGATAACGCTCTAGGTAAACTGCTTTCTGAACTGCTCCGGACCTTCAGTTGCCTTGGCATGAAAACTCTGATATTAGGTTTTTGTCCCAGTGTTGTTTTCCTTAACTGAAAGGAGATTGCTCCGGACTTGTTCGCTTTCCCTCCCTTACGTTTCTGTGACTGCTCGAAAATATCCAGGCCGTACGCGTCGTCTATGGTGGTCTTTTTCATCGGGATGAAATCTACGGGCGTCTTCTTTACAGAGAGGAAACTGTTGGTCTTTACAGGTATTTTGACGTCAGTTTTTGAGGTTTTGTTTCCTTGCAATGCTGACCAACCAACAGGCTTCCATTTTCCAGCGCCATCCTTAGAGTCGTCTTCCTCTTTCTCAGTCTTACCCAAGATTGTGTCTTCACTCTGCGTTGTAAATACAGAAGCAGTGTCCGTTCTTTCTGTTATTGGTCTGGGAATCTGTATCGTGTTCTGGTCCTTGAATATTAGTAGTGGTTCGAACTTGGTGTTCTTTTCTGGTCCCTTCACAGCTTTGTCTGTGATACCTGAGTCTAATTCTTTCGAGTGCTTTTCGCCATTTTCGACAAGTGGGTAAAATTTTGTACTCTTCGGTTTCCCTCCGTGACCCTTTGAACTTTGACCCTTGGCCTCCGTTTGGTTGTCTCGCTTTGTGTCGTCTTCCTCGCTGAGGTCTGATGATTCGCTCGTGTTTGCCACGTCGTAGTTTACGAGGGCTTTTATCCGCGGGAGTTGTGCGACAGGAGGAGGGGGTGGGGGAGGGATGTCATCTTTGTCTGCTTCGTTCTGAATAAGAAATGAGTATCATAAGCATCCATGTATGAATGATACAAACTTTCTACATATAACAATCCCTAAGGTCCCTTTTCTACTATACTGTGATTGCTGAGTACAGCGACCAAACTTAGATTTCTGTATATCTCAAATTCATAACTGGAATATGCTGCAAGATGTATAACTATAAGTATGATCTAAAAGGCAACAAAACACACAAAACATTAATGTATAGAAAGATCTTTCATCAGTTTCAAATCTTGAAACTCGAAGAAAACAATACAACCAAAGCTGACAATGTAACAAAAAAAGTAACATAACCTATTGTCATATTGTTTTATCACACAACAGCAAACAAACGTCAAAACAGTTTTGTCAGTTAGGACATTGTATCATCTAAAATATCTGAAAATTTGAACTGTCCTACTGCATATGCTGTTACCAACTCATATTTGGTGTCAATGTTACTCTAGCTGGTAGAAACTTGCTGTGCATCTGTGTTGTTTTAAGATATCTTTAAACAGCTGCATCTTTCACTGAATGGCCAAATTGTCTGTATATACTATAGATTAACTGAGACAGACAGAACAATCCATTACTGCATCGTGGGGGTGGTCTCTGATCCTATCAAAACCCCTGGTGTTGAGTGAAGCTGACCCTACCTGGCCTCCCACATTTAGTATAGCCCTATTGTCCCCTGTGCTATAGCTAGTTAAGGCACCTTTTTTGGCAACACATTTGTATTGTTTGCCACTTGGTTTGGAAAGGTTGAAAATGGCCAAAGTAGATATACAAAAACATCCTTTCAGTTTGTACAATGATGGCAAAAGTAGTCTATTTCTGTATCAGGATTCTAGCCAGGACTTTATCTTATTATTTTCCTGGTCGCAATCTTTTAAAGGCAATGTAGTGAAGTGACCAATCGGAGGATAGTGCGGAAGGGGGTGTCTTTGTCCTTCCATGGCGAGGGGATTTTGAAAATGTTGGGTTAAAGTTGGCATTCTAAAGGTACCCATGTGGGAACTTAATTCTTTTTACACCACATGACTTTCTAGCCAGTTTGAAAGGTAATATATCTTTCATATTTGATCAGACATTGCTACAGAACAATACCACTATACTAGTAGAAAATAAGCATAATAGTTTTCATTTAGTGTGGTGGTCACTAACTATAGCATGGTGGTCCATAAGGCCACACCAATTTAATTTCTTGGTTCACGGATTTTTTCATAAAAAATATGGAGCGAGAGGGCGAAATGAAAATAAAAATAAAAATTGTAAAATGGTTGGGAAAACAGGTAATGGCTAATCCAAAACGTAAAGAAAAAAAGTTTTCAGCTTGAAAAAAGTACAAAAACACTTTTTTTTTACAGTAACAGCACCTGTACCCACACTTTAAGGAGCTTATGATATAAAGGCCAATTTGCTACACCAGAAAGTTGGTGAATGGTTTCATTAATGGTGAAAATTTGCTGAGTGGTAATTTTTATTTTTATTTTTTTCTCCAAAAAATAGGAGCGAGCGAATCCGTGAACCAAGAAATTAAATTGGTGTGGCCTAATAACAGTAAAAAGAACCAACTAGAGCCTTGTGTTTGAACCTATGATTTATACAAAGCAGTCCTTTGGAGGTCTTGGTTGGATTAATGTAGATTTAGCTGATGATATAATAGCTTTTAGATAACCTCTCACTCTTGGCAATAGTTTAGATGATCAAATTTCACCGCAAGAAGCTAAATCAACTTCAAATAAATAATCACTTTGAAGGGGAAATATTTTTCAACCTCAAAAGAACATAATTCTGTGGAATATGGTTGACAACCTTGATAACAAGTTGTGGACAGGCAACCCATAGCATAAATTACATCATCTTGAGATTATACCTATCTTATTGATAAAATTTAGATATTCTAATTTCTGTGTAGTATCAAAAAGAATTATGGTTACCTCTGAGCCTGATTCTGAACTGATATCCATGTCCCTGAAAAAACAAAGAAAAGAAAAGAACAAAATGTGTTAGCATTCTTTTCAATATTTTCAAAATACAAAGCTGAGTAAATATGCTAACAAGTGACTAAAAATTGCTGGTAGGAAACGGGGTCAAAATGTTTGTTACTACAGTGTTACTGTAAAGTTACTATTTGACTAATTTTCAAAAGCGAACTTGTCAAAATTGTCATCTTAGAGACAGGATTTAGTTTTTACCTATCTTACGCCTAAAGAAAATCATATTCAATAGAATCTAACAAGTACATTGTACTTAAATATTCATGTCCAAACCTGTATCAGTGTATGGCTAAATAATTTACCAGTTCAGGTGCATTGGTGTACAGCCCTATTGAAGACTAGCCAGGTTACCATCTGGATAGCAGTTCGCTTTAGTTTAAAGTTTATTATACACTATTCCTCAGATAATATCTGCTTTCTTTCATCTGTAACTGAGAATGCTAGGTACTCACTTACACCTGGGTTGAGTAAGGAAATTGGTATAAAAAGCCTTTCTCTATGGCATAACAAAAGGAGCTGTCACTGTCAGGGATTCAAAGTCAGTCCCACAAGGTTCTAAGTAGACAGCCCGAATCGCAAGTCCACCTGTGACACTCTACCCTATATTGCCTTAGATGTTTTAGAAAAATTTAATGTTTCTGACGCATTCTCACAACTCGAATAGAAACCTCTTCCTAGTAATTTTCTAGCTGTGGCATGTAGACAGCTTCCGAGAAAATTGTATTTAATATAACAAATTACTCTTTTTTTCTGAAACCAATTTGTGATATTATGATATCTTCAAGGTATGACAATGGTGAGCCTCATGTCTCCTATCTTGACAATGGTACATTACCAAATAAAGGTTCTATATTTTATAAGTATCGCACTATATATAAATATAGGTCCTATACTATAAGATTAAACTTTACAGCAGTGCAGCCAATGCTGTCAAAAAAACTAAGTCTGCATGAACCTATCCAGGCTCAGTAAAAAAATGATATCTTCTTCTTTTTCCGATTGGTACTACAGTTGTAAGAAACAGGACATGCAGATAAAGTGAGAGCTTCCACAGGCCTTCCTACAGGGCCATGAATCGTAGAATTAAACAAAAAAGGAAATAATTGGCAAGGAGAGTCAGCCTCCTTTAGAAGAAAATGAAATCGGATGGTGACCTCCCTAAACAAGCTATTGTAGTTAGTCTACTGAAGAGGTTTGGATTCCTACCTAGAAGATGTGTCTTTGCGATAGGCACTTTGCATGGCTTTCCTTGCTCTACCCAGGTGTTAAAATGAGTACCTGATGTTGGGGGAGGTACAGGGCAGTGGAAGGAGTAGAGAGGGATGGGCTCCGCCTTCCAATACTGTGCACTAGACACAGTATTGGATGTGGATGACAACCCACTGCCCCTATGGCCCGAAAAAGGCTATGGGACTAGCATTACCTACCTTTACCTTTATGTACCTATGCTTATGTGACGTTGACAACTTGTCATATGCTTTGACTTCAGTGAAACGCATATTTTTCAAGCCCCAACATGCAGAGTTTCAGTTTTGTGATTCAAATAGGCTTTGGTCTCTTGACTCTTGTCTAAATTCTTTCTATTCTATAGAACAGAATACAATTTGTTATAAGTAAACATTCTACACAATGACAGATTTACATATGTGAAGGTAACAAACATGGTCTCTGAATGGGGTAATTGGGTATCAAAGGTACTGAGGGCAGCAATGCCACATACCTATACCCAACACCCCCATAAGAGACATAATTTTACCCAGACCTGAAAACAGACTTCTAGATGATAATAATATGCCATCTTCAATGAATAGTTATCAACTAGGTTATGTTGGTGATATCTTAAACACCATACGAGCTAGCCTAGCCACAGTTTTTGCACACTACCATCAAACATTAACAAGGTATTTTCCACCTACCTGATTGACATGTTTTGGAAGCGTGGCTTGGCTAGCTCGCATACATGTGTGATTTTCGACATTTTCACCTTCTTTCCTGCGATCTCTGTCCACCTAGGCAAATCTATCCCTTGTTTAGGATCTTACAAGACAGGTGTACCTTTGTGTAACAGAGAGGTGTAGTATTTAGAATATAATACTCACCCTGTTGGACTTTCGGGGTTGTAGTAGTGATCACTCATGATTCCAAATTTGCCTTTTCGCGGGGAAAGCTTTCTCGTGTACCACCCAGTTTTCTTGTCACCTGGCCGCTGTCTCTCCAGCCTACTCCAACAAAACACCACAGATCAAACGCCTAATTACTTCATAAGACACACATGCTCGAAAGATTGGAATACCTGTCTGTGTAAGTCACAAACGCCGCCGATTTCGGGGATTTTTAAACATTTTCAATGGAAGCGACAGCCATCTTGGACCTCCCTCATTCCTGCTTCTACATCCGGGATATTGACTAGTCGACAACCTGATTTCCCAAAATCGTGTCGAAATATGTTCGTTTGTAGATGTTGCACTACTCACATTGTTGTCTGTGTTCAGCTATAAAAAGAAATCCATATGGAAATAATGCGTCAAGATTGTATCACGATCATCATATTCCAAATTTCAGTATTATAACGTTACTTATAAGGAATTAATCATCAGAAATGAGTTGACATTTTGATGTAACTTTTATAGTGCATTTCAATGGGAGGGTCAAATAGAGTTTTGGAGCATTATATAGGGCTACATTACACTGGTACATTCCGTACATTTGTTTACCGGGCTTTTCATTGTTGTCATATTTGTGAATGTTGTTAAAATTTCTGCCTTGTTGATCCGGGGTTAGTGGAAGATACCGGGTCATCAGAGGACATATACCTTTACCTTATATATGGAGGACATATAGCCAGGTGTTTTGTATTGAAAATAGCACTAAAGTAGCAATGTAAATTTTATCTCATGTTCATATTATCGGCTGTACTGTTGAAGTATTTCACGATAAAAGACAAAACATCTAAAGATTTTTTAAAAATTATGAAAGTTGTGTAAATATAACTGTAGCCAGGTATTAAAGAATGGTTAAGTTATAATATTTATATACAAGTTATGATAAACAAATGCACCAACTAGGTATGATAAACGAATGCGAATCATTTGCTAAAGAAAGGAATGTTAAGAATGCCACCCGAACGGTTGCATGAAGTCATTAGCCTAAACGCTAATCAACATCTTGATCATATCTCAATATCTCAGAGCACAATCTACTTTATAGGCAGGCTGAGGAATTGAAATCAGTCCTTACAAGCAGTACTGTGGCAATCCTACCGGAGTACAAAGGAAATGCAGCTCTATACTCGTTACAATGTTATTGTATGAAAAAAAAATAGACAGTGGACAGAACGTAGTTTATAGTAACGTGACTAACGTTAGAGTCATGTTTTGAAATAAAGCAAAGAAAACGAAAAATATCAAATCATGAGCTTTGAATATATCTTGATTAGATGAACTGTAAATATTAAACTGCGATGAACTGTAAATAAAGAACTGTAAATAATGAACTGTAACTAGTAGTTGTATTGTTACATCGTATGTTCGTATCTTCACATGTCATTTGTCGAGGAAGATTAGCTGAGCACAATTTGTAAAGTTTGTAGTTTGTCAGCCAATGGACTAATAAAGTATCCAAGTGTCCAAAAATACAAAGGGTTGAGTCTTTATTGCAAATACGTGAATGGGAAAATTCCAGAAGGGATCCCGCCAGTTAAAACAATAGGACCCATGTGCCATCTGTCTACCGTTAACTACCCTACTGATCATTATCAGTGGCATTGTTCTTGCCAACTGGACTTTTAAAATGCAGTATAAGTGTTCATACTATGTTTACTTATGATTAAAAAATGCACATCCCATTTTCGATTGATGCAGTTTAGTTGTTTAGAAGATATTACATAAGTTATAATGATACTACCAACTGTAAATGACCATTAACTAACATTGAAAACTAACAATCACTGTCAATCATGTAATAAAAATGTTAACTGGGGCTTTTATAAACACTTGATTTTTCAGGAAAATAAGGTAACGAATGAATAAATGTACGTGCTTGAAACAAGACGATGTGTATGTTTTTAAAATCCAGAAATACCCTTAATTAAAACGCCGGCGTTTTTGTGGTGTGTATTCTGTCCATGTGGCCAGACAATGGCGACGAAAATGCCCCAAAACAACAGGCCGTTTCGTCACTTTTGTTTCATTAAATGCGGAGAATTCTGCGCGATCGGGGCCAAGTGTTCTGAATAAACACCTCCATATTCATACATGTCTACGTGAAACGTCGGACAGAATGCCCAGATGATACTAATCATGGAATGTTTTTATAACGATCAGGGGGAGTCGTAAGAAAAACACGGATCAATTAGCACGAAAAACTCCAATGATAGCCTAATGCCCACGTGATGGTAAAGCTACGCGGTGATTGGCTCGAGGTCCGCCATGTTCATGACGTCACTGCTTGTCTGGCCGAGTGCTGGAGGCCTTTGTTGGAATGTGGCGGAGCTGAACATTGATTCTGACAAATTGCGTCCCTTTCCTGAGTCAATTTCGCCGAGAAATCCTCATATTTCCTGATCACTCGAGTTCTAGATTGGTCCAAGGATTCCCCGTGATGATCCTGAGGTGAGGAAGGCGCGTAGAAAGGATGAAGATGAGGGTTTTGGTCGGCTTTGGGTGGGTCGGATTGCTGGTGTTGTGCTGTGTGCTCCAGGGTGGAACGCTAGTCGTCCGGGCACAGCAGTTCTCTTCTAGTTCGAGTCTTGGCCACCACGGCCGCTGCGAAGCCATCACCATTCCCCTCTGCACGGACATACAGTACAACGAAACCATCATGCCAAACCTACTCAACCACCAGAAGCAGGAAGACGCCGGCTTGGAGGTACACCAGTTCTTCCCGCTAGTCAAGGTACAGTGCTCGCCCGATCTCAAGTTCTTCCTATGCGCCATGTATGCGCCTGTGTGTACCGTACTAGAGGAAGCTATCCCTCCCTGCCGATCTCTTTGCAACAGCGCTCGGACTGGCTGCGAAGCCCTCATGAACAAGTTCGGCTTCCAGTGGCCTGAAAGCTTAGAGTGTAGCAAGTTCCCTGTACAGGGCACGCCTGGAAAAATATGCGTCGGGGAGAACCGGACTGAGCAAATCCCCACGGCCGTTCCTACAGCTAACAACGGTAACAGCTCCGCTGTAACAGAGAACCCGATCCGTAAGGACTATGGTTTCTACTGCCCAAGGGAGCTCAAAGTCTCGCCGGCTCTAGGCTACTCCTTCCTCGGAGCTAAAGACTGCGGAGCCCCGTGCGATTCCATGTACTTCCGCGACGATGAGGTCGAGTTTGCCCAGGTTTGGATCGGCATATGGTCGGTACTCTGCGCCTGTAGTTGCCTCTTCACCGTCCTTACCTACCTGATCGACCCGGGAAGATTCAGATACCCGGAAAGACCGATAATCTTCCTCTCTGCCTGCTATCTCATGGTCTCCGTCGCCTACATCGTCGGCTATGCCCTGAAAGAAAAGGTTTCTTGCATGGAAGGTGTCTGGATGCAAGACGGCAGCCAGAGATATCTTACGCAACCAACTGTCACACAGGTAAACCACATTTTCTTCCCAAATCTTTAAAAAAAAGATTTGCAAAAGACGCAAACCTTTTCAGTTTATCTTTCTGTGTGTCACTGTGTGTGTGTATAATTTTGAACTCCAAAACCCCATGTTAGTTCAAACCACAAATCTCAGTTTATCCAACAAAGAGATCCATTATTTATGTGGTGATTGTATTGTTGCGATTGGTAATCAAAAGGTAGTTCTAATGCCATAGTGTTAACCCCAACACCCCTTAATTGAGCTGGAATAAGATATGTGCATTGTTTGTTGTATCATTTTTGACCTCACTTGTTAAAGGATAACCGAAACATCTTTTTCAGCTACAAGGTTGCAGAAATACTAACCAAAGATATCGTTCCATTTTCATGTGTATTTCAGAAATATTTTTAGTCATTGTGTTAGGGTTGTATGCTACATTTTTTTTTGTGTGGTACTTTACGGTGGTGAAATTAAGGTGAAATAATTGGTTTTTGTGCATGTATGTGATTTTAGATACATTAGGAAGTATATTTCTCAAGTAGAGTTATAAACCGTGTTCAACTGATCGCTTTGTAAAGGCAGACCCTCACTGCGTACCTTGTAGGGAATTGCATGCTTTGTTTAAAAGGGAAGATTCCCCTGCTGTGAATCATAGAACTTCCCAATCCCTCTGGATTTCCAAGGTCAAATATCCAGATCCAAGATCTGTAAGCTCGTCCGGAAATATTCCCCTAGCCCCATGGAAGATCACAGCCTTACCATTATTGTGTCTGACTGGCGAATGAATATGTACTGGAATGAATTGCTTAACCTTAACCTTACCGAGACTGAAAAGATATTAAGAAACCCTTCGAGAGCTGTATAGCTAGAGGGTATGACATCTATACTGTCTGAGAATGTTGTAGATTAATTCACAAGAGATAGGAATTGTCTGTTATGTATTGGATAAGCAGATTACCTCAAGTCGGGAAGTCGAAGTCATCCAGCTGTTTTGGAAATCGTTCCAGAGGTTGCGCTTGTTTTTTCCGCTTATCACAGGCGTTGACACAACACGAAAACTTCATTCTTTTGTCGTGACACGCAAATATAAAGTCAGGCTTAACGTAGCGACAGGAATGTTAACTGTAACAGTGTATTGTGGACAAAACTCAACCGGACAAAATGCATTAAACATGCAAGTTATTCGGATATGCACAATCTAACGCTAAACCCCATCTTACCAACAACTTCGCTTCAAAGCGGGTACGGACAAGAGGAAAAGTGTTCTTTTGAAGTTTAAGCGAGTTGAACTTTGAGGATTTTTGCGGATTAAGGTGATGGTGGCGAAGAGAACAATGGTGAAATGAATCCCCCGGGGGCAGGTTTAGTTCAAGTCTTTGGTTGGTTGGATCTGTGCAATGCTGGAATAAAGCTCCAAGGGCATGATGTAATCTTTTAACCCCCCTCTAGTAAAGATATAGCAATCTTAGGGCTAAAATCTTACAGCACTAAAAAAATATACATTTTTGTTTGGAAATCTAAACAACTGTTTTTTCTTAGAGAGGAGAGTGAGATGATAATTGTCGATCGCTTTATTTTGTGGAAACAAAATAACAAGTAAAACAACAGATGATGCAAAATGCATTGATTTTAGCATAGATAACAGATTAAAAATGCTTGAGTAAACACGGGTTGGCCAACTTCAAAGGGATCGAGGCCCTAAATCTGTTACCTCCCCCCGCTGGGAAAGAAACGATAGGTGCAAATCCCCCCCACCCCCTGAGGCAGCGCAATTTGGGGGGTTAAATTCTCGCTGGAAATCGATGCCGGTTTTACAAACAAAACTCTGTAGGGTATGATATTGATATGTGCATATAATTTGCTGTGTACTTGAGGCCACCAGACTTTCAGTCTAACCGAGAAAGTGCCTCCTATCGTACAATCTATTCAACATCAAAAGCTTTGAAGTTCCCCGGCGATTGTACAATTTACAACAGAAGCAAAGACTTTGTGATTGTGTAAAAGGGGGGTCCTGTTCACGGTATAGAATTTTGGAACACGGGTTAAAGTTGCTTTGTCCACTGAATAGAAAAAGAGCGTTATATCCTTGTTACGCATTCTAAAAGTGCTTTCGGCTAGACCAGTGAAAGGAGCGTTCTAAAGCAGAGGGTACTCCCTCCTGTGGTTGTTTTTGTCCAGACCTCCCTCTTATATACATTCCTACATATTAGAGCAACTGAGCCTTGTTGATTGTATCGCTTCCACACAGATTTCAAGCTATAAACTGGGGATCAAAAGCGGCGTAACACAATTAAAAGCATATCCCTGGGCAGCCCTGGAAAAAAGGAGAGGACTCGGGGACAGTGAGGGGCTTGTGGTATGGCTGATATTATCGCAGCTTTGTGTTAGATTCCACAAGAAGATAAACGCAAACAGACCATGCAAAACATGGCTGCCGGCGAAGCAGAGATCAAAGCCCGGCGGGCCACGTGTATACACCGCTGAGAGAATATTGAGTCCGCTACCGGATTGGGCGGCAAAGTGCGGCTAAGTCCGTCGTCAATATACCCCCTCATTTTTCCAACCCATCCGTGTCCGCGAGATTATTAACCCAAGCGACCTGGCAGTAGATTATAGGATGGTTGCGTGTGAAGAAGAAGTTGATCTCTGTCTCTGTAAGCTGGCTGGGACGTTTCCTCCTCACTCAGTTTTCTTGTCCTTGGGAACAAAAACAGACGTTTGGCAAGCCCCTTAGGGGAAAACTGCCCATCAACAATCGCTTCCTTTTACATCCAGTCTTACTTCTCTTGTAGTGAGTTATGAGAAATCTTGATGACATGTCTGTTCCATATGGCCCCTTTTTAGACCATGTTTTGTTTGCCACAAGCCAAGGTTAGTTTGTATAAAAAACAAAATGCACAGAAGTTCCTTTGATCTGTTGCTATCAGCAAGGCTAGTTCTGCAGACGTTTCAAGGCCATGGTTTAGATTACAGGAGCCTTCATAAACAGAACCCCCAAAAGGCCTGTTAAGAGAGGCTATGTTAGCTGCAGGAAAAAGATCTTAGTTTCAAAATTTTTCTGTCAAAGTACTAAAATTGTACATCAAAAATGTGTTGTGCACATGTTTGGATTTGTTATTTGCTATTGCCAAATATGAGTAAAGTATACAAAAGTTTTAAGTCCAAAAACATATAGACATTTCTGGCCTGCCCAGCAAGGATGTCATTTTTATACCAGTACAGAAGAGTCTATGTGTTGAATATATACAGTGATTCTAAACATACGTTATAGTACTATCATACATGCTACGAAGTCATGCTAACTGCTTCTTCATTGGAAACGGTAATGGTAAACTTTTTACAAAAGTTTGCAAAGAAACAACCAAAGGAAGTCAGTTTTACTTATTTGTCCTTGGTTGTTTTCCTATTTCCTTGTCCAGTTATGAGGTCAGTATGACAATAAGCAGGTGTGTTAAAGGTGTGCGGAAGGATGTGCATGTCAAAAGTCATTGACAGGAGAATGTTTTGATGTACAACAAGTCCTGAGAACAATGGTGCCTGTTGTAGCTGGGGTAGCTTCAGGGCATTTTCTTTCTTACAAACGGAAACCCAGGCCAACCCGTAATTACACCTGTCAGTATATTTTTGAAGCACAACATTTCAACTGAATCGTTGACAATTTTACAATTTTCTTAAGTATTCATGTGTAAAAGATTTATGTTTATAATCCCTCAAATAGATAGGAATATCTGTTTTTTAAATCTAGTTTTCATATGGCAAAGAAGAAATGACGAGGAAATATGGTAAGTTATGGAAATATATTAAATGATTTTTAAGTGTTATTTTGGTCCGTTTTGCTTATTTTCCACTTCTTGGTTGAAATTTAGGCTAAAAAAGTCACAAGCAAAATAGAAATCCTTCAGATAATAGTATGTGGAATTTTTTTACTCTCCTCCTCATATACTTGCCAATAATGTATGGTAATTTTGGTATATACTAAAGTAGGAAATGAAAATCATTTCAATTTCTCCTCCTTTTTTTGCCATGTTTAACACAGGTGGGAGCTATAACTCCCTTGGTATCTGTGCTCTGCCATGGGGTGGGCTTTAACCAATCACAGTTGAGATCTCAGTCTAAATTCCTGTGTCAGATGCTTGTCTGAGGTATCCAGTGCATGTGGCCACCATCACAGTGTGCCGCGAAGACAAAACTTTCCAGCAAAAACAGGGACTTAAAATCCCATTTGTCGAGAGTAGTAGACTAACTGTACATAACCCCTACCACTCGTGAGGGAAAAATCTGTGGACCAAATGCTACTTTTTCTCCAGTTACAAGAGTGTGAAACAACAGCAAACACACACACTTCGGTGACAAGCATGTTAAACTAGGCCAATAGCTTTGTTGGACAGGGGGTCACCAAGCTTAACACTTTCAACTGGTGGCATTTTCTGGGCCACAAGAATTTCTGGCAATTTGCCCACCAATTTGGAGGTGTTCTGATCTATATTAGAGGTATAATTTGGTGTATGTGAGGTATTTTAATGATGGGGCCCATCAAGCTATCTTGGTCACAGGGAGTCCAAACTGAAACATGGTGTCGTGAGTTAAAGATTTTTGCAGAACTGTTACAGTTCTTACAATTACATATGAAAGCTGAGTAAGTTCTTGAAGTATAGGATGGTTTAAAGTATATCTACTGGTAGATTCTAGGTACATGAAAACACTAATGAAAACGGTTTTAACTTTAAGTGAAAAATAAAGGAATGCTTTTGAGTGTATTGGACAAAATTCTGCATAGTGCAAGACTGAATTTTCCTCTTGTTAAAACGTATCCGTTTCTATAGACCAAGAAGCCATACCTGCAAATGCATTGGCAAATTTCTCCTGAGACAAGGCCATTCAAAATGTCTTACAGGGAAAACAAAGGACTTGAAAGACCCCATTTTCATGCAAGTTCAGACCTAGCATTGTCCTATAACTCAAGCTTTGATATGGGTGAAGCCATGTAAACAATAGAGCTTGGGCTACAGCCAAACCCACTCTTACAATATGTTATGAAATTAAGGCAAAATGATTTCTGGTTTGTAAGTTTTCTGTTGTTTACAAATTTGGCATCATTCTTGTTTTGTGTTTTCAGTTTCTGGGTCCATATTTGTAAAATATGGAAGTCTTTCACTAGCTATTGTATAGAAACGAAAGTTGAGAGGGAAAAATCGTTACATTTTGTACCGTCTGGAGATTTTTGGCATGCTTCAAATTTGGATTCTTTGTTTGAGAAGGGTCAAATATGTGCAGGGTTTAATTCTCATGATTTAGGTGCTTAGTGTTACCTTTCTTCAGTAAATATTCTCATCAAGAAGTGCAACCAGGCATGCAAAGCGACGGGTACATTTAGTTGTCTTCAAAGAGTTAATCAGAGTATGCAAATGAGGCGTGATTATGCAGGTTAATGCTTCTATTCTGTGCTGGGTTTCAGTTGCTACGGGATATACCATTGTCTGGTAATTGGAGGGGGTTTTCAGACAGTCTCAACTGATTAAAATCGCCCGACTTTGCCGACTGGGGGGCTTGGAATAAAAGAGCATAAAAAGAACTGCAATTTGAGCTACAATTAATTGAAATGTTTGGTTTAAGATAAACAGGAAAGAAAGCATTGTGCCTAAACCAACATGTGTGTCAACATGTTTTTTGATTAACAGATGGGAAGAGGGTCTATGCAAATTGTCCTGCACATATACATATTGAACAGCCCCCTAAACAGTAATTGCGGTACGTCAAAAGGCAAGACTTGACTCTTGCGAAGTAGCCATTTGTATACATCACCTAACGGTTTTTGTCCGTGTTCGACTTTTGGTTCCGCCTCTTAGCGATGTTCAGTGACATTTCTCAATCGTGTTACGTCCACGATTAGGTTCTGACAACGGTGGAGTTATTCTTTGGAACGCTTTTTCTCTGTCGTTTGTTCCTTCTTCCTGGTTTCAAGTCTTTTTTCTAGGACCACCCAAATTTTGCCTGAATCTTTTTTGTACTAGATTTAGTGTTTTCTATGCCAAAAGCTTCCCTCTACTAATTCTGACTAACAATTTGGCTTTAGATGAGTTTATTGGCTCTAAATGAGGAAAATATTGCACCAAAAACTGTCTGGTATATCCACCCATATAAAGAGAGGTGACAATTGCAATGTAGGAGTGTGTGGTTTCAAGCTGGTGACATTGTCAATAAGGTGTGAATGAATGCTAAAAGGATTATCAATGGCAATTATTGACTTCTTCCAAAATCCATAAAATTTTATCTCAACCATGAGTAGTTCAAAAATAGCTAGAATTCAAACACATGCAGCTAGCCATAGCTTTGTTGAAAAGTTGTAAAAAGTGGGGAATTTCAATTATTTGTGGGTTATTGTTTCTAGTTGGTAGAATTATGCGAATGCTTTCCTAGTTTTCTGTGTGTTAGGAGTATGCATTTGTAGATAGAGTAAGTGTTAATTCATGCAAAACTGATACGTTTCCTGCAAAGCAATTTTCAATTTTCCCGTAGCCAAGAGAGATACGTGTACATGCAGGATAGTTTTCAAGCGAAAAAAAAACACAACTTCTCAACACCAAAGAAACTTGCTCTAGGCAGTGTCTTCTGTATTATGTAAAGAAGCAGCTGCCATTTTTGTTTGTTTATAAATTCTTCTCCTCTTTACACCAGCAACTAGATGTGTTCCCATGTGATCTTTACCAAGAACCCTACAACTCATGATTTCTATCTAGGAAAGTTTGGATTGCATTAAACTCAATATATTCCCTCTATACCCCCTCCCTGTTATATGTCGTAAAACTGTTAAAGATTAGGAAGTTTGAAATAGTCCAGTACAGTGTGTCCAGGTGGAAGTGGTCAGTGGCATATGTACACAATCACACCCTATCTCAGATATGCCTTCTCAAGGTAATGCTTAGGTGATAAGTATCACATAACAACATTGCTTAGACAACGCATACATACAGTAGGCTTTCTGGAAAATAGTCTAAAAAGGGCCGGCTTACATCCTCGGATGTCCCTCTCATTGTTTGGGAGCCTATGTTACATCCAAATTTTGTTGCTAAATCTCTCCCTTGGAAGCTTACGAAAATACAGCTTTATCAGTTTCTTGTAATGAAATTCAGACATTTTGTACCAACAGGGTGAAATTTTTGTCAGTCCTGACAAACAAATTTTCGTCCTAGGATGGAGGGACAAGTACTGTACTGTAGACAGCCCTGGTCTGGATAAAATCGAGGTTGAATTTCAATGGTTTCTTTCTTTTCAAGCCTTCTCTGGAGTAAGAAATTTTGTCCATGTCTACATTTATCAAAATATTATTTTTCCTCTATACAAATATTATTTCTTTCTCTAGTATCCATTTCTTTCAGCATAGATGTTTCTTATCAAAATGTGTCAAAGTATTGGAATATGTTTGGGTACATTAGAAATCTAGAAAATCTGACATCTAAGAGTCACTATGTAGAGGTGGCATGGTTTGTTTTTTCCATCCTTTCCTTCCTCTTTGATGGTCAGAAGAAATAGATACTTGGGATGACTGTTCCTCTTTGATCCACATGTTTCTCTTTACATACATCATCTGGAGTTAGCTTGTGAAAAATGGTATCCATTCAAAGAATATCGTTGAGAGTTACGGAGGTCCAGTTTTAGTATATGGTATGTGGTACATCTGTGATGAATTTTAGAAACAGGGTATCTTCATATTCTTCTAGCTACAAAATAAGAGCTGCATATATGGACAGATTTATTTGATCCACTCACACTGGGAAGGACCATACCCTTTTCAATAAGTGTGGTGGGTTCTTTTACATGCTTGAGGTTTGACTCCTTCAAAACATGGGTCCTATCCGACGGACATCCCCGATCAAAGCTAGATACTGTACTTATTTTCACATGAGTGAAGTGAGGAAATTTGTTTCCCAAGGACATAACACAGAGCATAGCAGGGGACTCAAACCCTTGGTCTCTGAGCCAACTACTCTACTGTTCTGCTAAGGGTCACCATTTTATTCCAAGTCTGAATGACAAATTTAAACGTAAGCCTGTAGATTTGTTGTTCCTAATTACTGTGATACAAGAAGTTGTTTTCAGTCCACCCGCTGGCCAAGGTCGAACCCTGACCTTTAATAAACATTCCCTGCTTGAGCTGTCTGCAGTGTTTGCTTGTATTCTGTACCAAAGAAATATGGACTGGATCCTGCAGTGTGGCAGAAGGCCTGGGCGTAGCAGGAAATGTGCTATCACTGTTGTTTTTCGACCAGGGCCGGGTTTGTATTGGGTCCAACGTTGTCTGTGACACATGGCAGCCTGGGCCCCAATGTTGAGTGTGTTTATTTGCACTGGATTCAATTCTCCATACCTTTGCAGTTACTTAGCACAGGGAAAGAGGTTCACAATGTAGAAGATTAGATGTTGAGACAACCGATGGGCTAGGAAAATGCACTGGCTGTGAAAATGCGACATGTCTTGGTTGTGAGCTTTTTTTTGGACAGTGGATATAATTGCAATGCACTAATCTCATATGTGAATGAAATGACGATGTAAATGTTCAAATTATTAACCGTCTTCATGCTAAGGGTTCATCAATGGGCCATAAGGTATATTGGACACACAGGTGTTAGTTAGTAGAGAGTTAAATTACACAGATGTGTAAAATGATGATGATCATCAATAGACAAGGATTATTGTTAATTTTTGTTCTTTTACCTTGTTATTACAAAGAATGCTGACTTTAGAACAGATGTCATTTTGGGTATCCCAAAATACCCCAAGGCCTTGAAATCAAACCGTCTATTTTTCAAATCTCGAGAGAGAAAAAGCAGGTGGGAAAAAGCTGGAAACCCTCTGATTGGTTGACTGAGTCTCCTAGCAACCGTTGCACCAACCGGGTGAATGCTCATCAGACTGTAGACCAATCAGATGTCAAGAGTGGTAATTAGGTTAAAGTGGTGCCTTGTTTGTTACCAGTGTAAACAGCTGTCCTCTTCAACCTCAGTCTGTCTGCTAAGCCCTCTGATGTGGTTCCACCTTCGCTGATCCAAATCTCGGCGGCGGTGTTACGTTTCACGGATTAAAGAGTCCTTATTTACACCACCTTTATTGAACTCAATAAACCCAATGTTCCGCGTAAAAGGAGCCTTGGTGATTTTGTAAACCAGACCACTTGAGAGCAACCCAAAACTACTGTCTGGGTAAAACGCCACAGAACTAATTTCGGAGTCAGCGCCCGAGGTAAACAGCTTAGAAAACTTGGGCCTGTCTCTCGTTCTGTTTTGCTAAACAGACTGAAGAGGGTTGTGGGATTTTCTTGTCGGGCTTTTTGTTAACTGTGTATTTGTTTAACAGTTTTGAATTCAGCTCTATGACTAAGGAACTGTGGTTGATTTTTTTTTGACAGGCCACAGTAGGCACTCAAGTATGTGCAATATTTGTACATTTAAGTAATTAGAAGTTCTCACAATTTGAAAGAAAGTTTTGGAACAATAAGACAAGTAAGTCACGTATACCATAACTATTACTATTAGAATCTGTCTTTTGGGGAAAATGACAAAAGCGTCATATTGAACTAAAACATATTCACCTTTTTTGCTGGAAGATTTTCTCTCTCATTGAATGTATGTGTGTGTGTGTGTGTATGTGTAGTGTGAATGATTATGTGTGTATATATTATATATATTGGCCATGGTATAAATGATCATGTCAGAATGTACATTTAAAAAAAAAAGGATGCTGGACCCTTATTCAGAACACCTTAGTATATGTTTATGTACCTGACTTTCTCTTTGAATTAGACAGGACAAGTTGTTGAATTCAGTCAAAAGACTGAGCTTGCCTTGTCGTTAAAAACAAGTGTTACAGGTTGTAACTTGTAACTCTGGCTAGCTGACTTGCAAATCATTCAGTCCATTTCGCAAATTTTGGGGGTGCCCTCAGAGTTTAGGAAAGGCTACGGATATACATGGTCTCAGTCAAGTTGGCAGCGATGTCCGGCATGCTGGGGCGTACATGTCCTGCTGACATCACCTACTAACAGGCACCACCTCCCACTGGGTTCCCCTTGGCACTTCTGTATATAATCAGTAGTAATGTACAGAAGTAACAAGAGTATACATGTAGGGTTGGACAAGTCCACTAGTCTGATTGTCTTGGGCAAGTAAAAATGCTGATAGGGCAAGTGTGTCCTACACCACTTCAGGCAAGTACTGTAAATGCAGAAATGTTCGCGGTAGTTTTATCTTCATGGTTTTTTCGAGGCATTCTTGCCACAAACTTAAAACCACCGGGAACATTTTTCCATTACAGTATATGACTACAGTGTATGGCACTACCGTGAACTTAAAATCACAGCGAACACTCCACTTTCCCACTATCCACGAACTTAAATGCATTTACAGTATGTAGTAATGTACAGTCTACAGTACAGACATAACAAGAAGTACTCTAGTGATGTTCAGTTTGAATTAGAGCTTGTAGTTCAAAAGGCCTTGACATCCTATGGTCAACCGTTCCAACAACTGTATTCAGTTTGCTACCAGGTTCTGACTGCTTGCCAAGATTCGATAACCCCAGGCCTCAAGGAAGACCCCCCTCCCCCAGGCGATGGGACGGCCCGATTAAAAATGACATAGAACTTGTATAACAAGATAGAAGATGACACTGGGCTTGTGTATCTTCAGATACCAAAACAGTAGCTAGGAATTGGAATTGAGCTTTTTCTTAAGCTGTTTCCATCTTTCGGAGCAAAAACATAGAGTACAAACTCAAACTTTGGCAATGCCTTGAAGCACCGTTGTATTTTGAAAGGTTTGAAAAGTGTGTTAATCAAGAAAATATGGTAACCATAGTGTCTCATGTTGTAGGAAAAGAATGTGAACCTACACAGAATTTAGACTTGTGTGTCTATGTCTTTGAAGTGGCACAGGCTAAAGAACAGCAGTGTCTGTCGCATGTCAGTTTAATTCTATTAATGACAGACTTGTGCGGAAGGGAGCGGTTGGGAATATTTACGCTGCACCTGCACAGTGGCGGGAGACTGTGGCGTTCCCGGTATGGACGTAGCACGAGACATCGCGCCGCGAGGCAATGCCAAGTGCACTTGCTGAATGCCACAGAAGTTTTGGCTACTGTGCAGTTTGACCCCCCTCTCTCCTTTGGGGCAAAAGCTGGGAAACATTGACTTTAATTTCTTTTCATACAAAACTTAAAAAGTTTCCAAATAAAACAGTCACTGGTTGAAAGGTTTACTGTAAATGCATTTAAGTTTGCTGGGATTTAATTTCGAGGTAGCGGAACAAGGACTGTTTGCTGTGGTTTTAACTTAAGTTTGCAGTAGCACCATGCACTGTAGTCTCTTACCATGGAAAAGTATTTGCGGTGGTTTTAAGTTCACCACGAAAATTTCTGTATTTATAGTATTTCCCACTGGAGCAGAAACTACGAAACATTGAGTCAGTTTGAAATAATTTACATGCAAGATTTTGAATGTTTCCAAATCAAACAGTCGCTGGTCAAAAGTTTAACTATTGCTGTCTTTTTCATGCAGCCAGGCTTCTATATTGTTAGACCCCCTTCCATGCAAATATAGACAGGCTGATCTTGTTGAAACCTTCGATTTACCAAGCAAATCTTGTATAGTAGCCAGATTTCATAGATCTGCAGAGATCTGCATAGTTTCAAAGCCACAAGTGACAAATGTTGCATTCCACAAATTCCCAGGCTAGAAAGTTAAAACTACAGGCAGGAAATGGTCTAAGTTGCAGGTCTTTAAAAAAATACTCTGAGTACTAGTCTGAAAAGAAATATTGTCATACTCTATCTAAAGGCAAATAATAGAAAAGAATACAGTAATTATAATTTTCTTATGATATATATTTGTACTAAATTGTAGTCAATTTAAGATGAGAATTCAATACGAGGGCCTACATCATATCAGTACATGGGGGTTATGACTGCTTTACACTGAATTTGGAAGGCTATTACACGATATGTGATCTCCTCACTACGAATTACGTAAATAAGACGGTATGGAAAATTAAAATCTATAAAAGGGCTTGCATACACCTTACAGAAAAGAACTTGCATACACCCTGATATCTACAAACTTAGATGACAGTGAAATGAACCTAAATCATTATTCCAGGTTTCAAACATTTGTCCTTTTCCTCCCCTAAAATGGAATGGTACATCCCTAAAAGGATGACAGCCAGTAGGCATAGATTTCATTCATTCGTGCCAGGCCTGCTTTCCCCTGGCCTTACCATCACAGGCCTGCAGTATGGAGTTACCTCTTGCTTGTGTTCTCTGTCTCTGGTGTAAATAACTGAAGGGAAAGGAAGACAGACACTTCCTTCATGTCTGGTCTGCTATAATGTGGTACAGCCTGCTGGACTAGAAATGTCTAAAACCTGATCTTTTGTGTCCAAACTTGAGATACATGTATTTCTATAGTACATAGACTTAAGGTTTCATAACTGGCTAAAGTGGCATTTTGACCTTCTATTGTTTTCTCATTAATGAATCAAGAAAGAATGGAGTTGAATGAATATTGATAGATGGGCATAAAAAATTCTAAATATGATTTTTTGGGCCATATGGATGGCGTCATCAAGTTTATTACAAAACGTTATTTTTTTTTCTATGAATACAGCACTTTGGTACATGCCACTGCAATGAAGCTATGTTTTTTATGTGCATAATGATGAAAGCTACAAACATTTGCATATCTTGATATCTTCTAATGATGTGTAGTTATTGAAAATGGTTGTTTTCATCTAGTTTAAAAAAAGAAGAAGAATTAAGCCAGGTGGGAATTGCACATGGTAAAGCTACATTTTCAGTTGTTTTGGACATAGACTATATTTGTTCTATATTTGAATATTAAGTTTCTTTGATTCTCCCTTGAAGTATTAAGGGTTTGAATACCTCTGAAAGGTATTTGGCAAACTATCTCAGCCTTTTGCCTAGGTGTCCGTTTTTCCGCACCATTTAGAAGTTCTAGGAAATCTACAGTAGGTGGTACAGTAGTCCCATAAGGGTCTGGTAAAGGGTGGCCCAGAATGCAAGAGGGATCGCTGGCGCATTGGTTTCATTCTATCGTGTCATCGGCTGGATGTTTGGTGCAAGCCTGACAGGGTGATCTTGGAGGGGTTAATTTTATGACAGGTCTGGACTTCAGTTTAGCATTGCAGAAGGGTTAGATGTGTACAGGGATAGGTTTATTATTTCCCGTCTTTAGTATTGGAAACAAGCTATCGAATCTCAGTTTCAAACACTTATGAATAAGTAAAACGGTTGAAACTCGGACTAAAGACAAAGCATTTTGCTTTTTCGTTAGCTAGTATTGCATTGCTAGGGCTTTTGTATTTTAGCCAAGTTTACCAAGTACACTTCTCGTTGGGTACTTTTCTCAGACACTGAAGCTAGAGTATATCTATGTATTTATTCGTTTTGGCATGGATTTTCATTACTGTCTTGTAAGATTATCCTTTGAGTGGCATATTTATATACAGACTCAGAAGCATAAGTTAAACAAAGAAAGCAATTTTACTTCTGCAGTTCTTCGTAGGAAGAATTAGTTCCTTCTGAATTTCAGATTTTATTGGAAGTTTGACATGTTAACATTTGACAGAAAGCAGCAAATATGAAACAATTCATACCATCTTATACAGTTAACAATTTAATACGATCTTATAGGAAGAAAAGACACATTTTTGGACAGGAAATTTCATTCTATATTTCTGCAGTTCTTTGTACGAAAAATTCTTTCCTTGTGAATTTCAGACATAATTGTACATTTGACATGTACAGAAAACAAAGAATTAATTCCATATGATCTTATAGATCACGGGAAAAGACCTATTCTTCGATTTCTTGTCAGACATTTCGACAAGAAATTTCAGTCTATTTTCTGCAGTTCTTTGTACGATCTTATACGAAGAAAAGACACATTTTTGTCAGACTTTTGGGCAGGACATGATCTGGAAGTTAAAGGACCCATTTTTGTCAGACTTTTGGACAGGAAATGATCTGGACTCATGTCCAGTCTGGAGAATGTGGCACAGATTACCCAAGCTGTGGCCCTAATTATGACAAAACACACACAGCTGTTACCCATTTCTTTTCATGTGTCTCATATATGGCTTGAATTGGCTCCAAACTCATCTGCATACGAATGCATATGGAAGGCCTGATTATGCTCTTCATTACCGCTGGTGTGAAAATGCTGACGATTACCCCTGTTGTTTTTGTTCAGTAGTTTGGTCTTGAAATAATCATGTCGGACACAGACAATTGGTCAACTGTCTCCTTCTGTACTGGGACAGAATTGTGCTTGTTTGGACAGAAAAACATCGTAAACAGAAAAGATCTGAACTTAATGATATTGATGATTTCTTTAGCTTAAATGGCAATCAAAATCATCGACATAGACTCGCAAACAGTTAGTTGGACAGAAAAAATGCTTAGACAAAAACCTCATAAACAGAAAAAAAATCTGAACTTTATGATATGATATTGATGGTTTCTTTATTAGCTTAAATGGCAATCAAAATCATCGACACACTCCCAAAGCCAAACAATGAGTGAGACATAAAAGATGTTTGACCTGTTTTGAAAACATCTTGGTAGTTTTAGCCCATGTTATCCTTGTATTTCATGGATTTGGGTTTGTCAGAAAACCAGGAAAGCTTTTTACTCTATCTGGAAATTGGATACAGATACAATGTAAGTTTTGAGACTTACAAAATTTTTCATTTCTGTCCTGCAGTTTCTTGATAGACACATCACATAGGACCTCACAATCAGATTAAAGAAAATGAAGAAAACTAGAATTTTGAACTTTTTAATGCTCTTACAGTCTAACAAGTAGACTTCATTTGCCAATTAACATCTCTAGACTAAAGAAGGAAAATCCTTTGTCTGTCTTCATTTGGGAGAACAATACGATTGTGAGACTATTATGGGTCTTCACATGTCCATTGTTCAGTGAGTCTGGCAGTCCAGTTTTATGGTTCTGTTAATTCTAGAGCCATAGGTGTCATGCTATGATTTGGACCAAAATTTCAACGTAAAACATGGTCTCAATAAACTCACTCAATACAGGAGGCAAGGAAAACTCCGAAAAGGTGATACTGATAGTAGCATTGTATCAATAGTGAAGACTGAAGTGTATAAATGTACAAGTAATATCTTGCTGAAAACTTCCCTCCCAACTTTGCCATGCTTTGCATACTTTTTTACTGATGCCTTTTTCGTGCTTGCATGTTACTGTACACCCAATCCCCCCCACTCGCACACATGGTCAAGTCACACACACACACATGCACACACATACATGGACAGTCACACACACAAATGGACAGTCACATACACGCACACACACACACACACACAGGCTAACACACTGTTTGCATACTATGCCCCCCATTGATGAAAAACAGCCCTTCTGTCTATCTTGTGGTGACCTTTCACAAGTCCAGGGTAGACACATGCCAAAGGCCTGTATCATGTGTATGTAGTAGACAGCCTTCAGGCCCCCAAGCCCACCCCTAGGAATGTTTTCCCAATATCAATCATTCCATGATGACTCATACTGGAAAAACATTTGAGTTTTCATATCTGAAATCTAGTTTCTCAGAAATGTAAATGTATCCTCTTAATGTTTCATATCTGAATAATAATAGAGGCAGTGGGTTGACAGACATATACAACATTGGTGCTAATTAGTAGCTTGAACAGACCGTCGCATCTGTATCTGTATAAAAACTATAACCACCCTTTGGTGTAGCACACCAGCTTTGGAGGTATGCTCGTTATTATTGTTTTATACACTGTGCAGTGTACGCTTGTCACAGCTAAATTTTGCTCATCTAGCTTCTCTATTGTAGTTGTACTATCCAGCGAAGATGTCCCTAAACTAATGTGTGCTTGGTGTCAGCTCATTTTGAAGTCCAGCTTTCAACATAGACATTGCACAATCATGTATGTATAGTATATACATTCCCACAACTTGTCTGATGCCAGTATGAAAACCCACAGTCTCCCAGAGACAATCAGACAACTAGATAAATCCACGATAAACCCAACAAGCCTGGCTTAGGTACCATATACAGGCTGGCGTTGTGTACTTCTGGCAGAGAATCAAACTCAAGTTTCCCACAAGAGCATTTCAGTACACTAATAAACCATTGGTACATCTTTGTAACTGTGTGTGGTTTCATAATATGTTCCAATTTAGAACTATGCCATTTATTAGTATTGTCACAACAAAAGCTAACCTGATATGAAATGTAGGTTCTTATGTTTAACTGAGAATTTAGCAAGTCACAGAATGAAGAAGAGTGTTAGGAACAATGGCATTTTGCCAGCCGGTCCCTTTGAAGTGTCCTCTTACAATTCTTTTGGAGTGTGTCATCCGCTTTGATACAGGAAGGCATCTTTAGCCCTTAGTACTGGTTTCTCCCCTGTTCTAAGTTCAATGTCTTTGGCTACGCAGCAAGGTTCTTATTAAAGTCTGTTAAGGTAATCCTCAGTGTTGTTTGTGTGTGCAGAAAAAGGTCACGAAGGACGAATGTGTTCTGCTTTCACAGCAATCTACATTGCTTTATTCACTAAATCGTAAGATTGTTGAATCGTTTTATCTTTGTTTATATAGCCATAGGGTGCTGTAATGGTTTGCCATAATTCTAATCTAGACAGAACTGATGTTGCAATGTTATTTTGCAGAACATCATAGGAACTTCCGAAGGATTCTTCACGTATATCTGATATAGCATTTAGCAGCTTTAATTCCCAAAGTTCTCTTTTCTTTGCAGGACATGAAAAAAATGCTTCCAACTTCAAGATTCCCAAGCTTAAAAAAAGATGCAAATGCAAATTTTTTAAATTCTATATTTACAGGAAAGATTGGTGCTCAATGCCATTCATGATACTATGTGTCATTACTGGTTATGTAGAAAGCTTGGAAATGCTCTCTGCAAGATTTAAAAATTTACATATGATATGTCAACTTTGACTTAAGATGGAATGTTGTTGTGTTTTTGCAGGGCACAAAGAAAGAAGGATGTACGATCCTGTTCATGATGCTGTACTTCTTCAGCATGGCGTCATCTCTGTGGTGGGTCATCCTCACGCTCACCTGGTTCCTAGCTGCAGGTCAGTACCAGTTCTCTATCGAAAAACGGGACTCGAAAATACAACCTGCAAGGTTTCAAGATTGTAGGTAAAAAACGGTAATTTTGCAGGCAATCACATTTCTGACTTGGTATAACGAATCACAATACGACCATGTATATGTAGCAGTATCACTGATGCCTACATCTTCGCTGTAGATAATTTACGATTCTTGTTGCACACATAGAAGTCCAATGTATGATGATACTCTAAAGCATTTAGACCGAGAAAGTGCTATTTTTGTCTGATAGACATATACACGTCATGTATCATTTGCATCTCACTATAGGTAGATTTGGAGTCAAACTGAACTTTGTTTTTTTGTTATTTTACTATACAGGCATGAAGTGGGGACATGAGGCTATTGAGGCCAACTCCCAGTATTTCCACCTAGCGGCTTGGGCGGTCCCTGCAGTCAAAACCATCGCCATCCTCGCCATGGGGAAGGTAGACGGAGACGTCCTGAGCGGGGTTTGCTTCGTCGGCATTTCCGACATCGACGCCCTTCGCGGATTCGTGCTGGCGCCTCTCTTCCTCTACCTGGTCATCGGGACCCTGTTCCTATTGGCCGGTTTTGTCTCGCTGTTCCGCATCCGCACGATTATCAAGCAGGACGGGACGAAAACCGACAAGCTGGAAAAACTCATGATCCGCATCGGGGTGTTCAGCGTGCTGTACACCGTTCCCGCCACCATCGTCATCGCGTGCTACTTCTACGAGCAGGCCTTCCGGCGGGAGTGGGAGCGGTCCTGGGAGATCGACAACTGCAAGGATTACTTCATCCCGTGCCCGCCGGGGCCGCACGCGCGCCCGAGCGCCAACCCTGACTTTACCGTTTTCATGATCAAGTACCTCATGGCTCTCATCGTAGGAATCACGTCAGGCATCTGGATCTGGACGGGAAAGACTGTTCAGGCGTGGAAAAGGTTCTACGGACAGATATGTTTTAGAAAACAGGACGAAACCGTCGTCTGAGCGGACATTTTGTCGTAGCGGCGTAGGAAGAAAGCTCCGTAGCTTTTTCACAACCCGAGGTGTCCCTTCTCTCTCCCCCCGACAATTTTTTAAAAGAAATTGTACAGTTTTGTGACTGACCAAAGAGAATAGTTTTGTACATAAGTTTTAACGCTCGGTTGGTGGATTTGGTAGTGAGTGTGAAGTGTAGGTTAATTTAGTAAAATTGGACCATGGATAGACAATATATTATGAATTGCTTCTTAAAAATGTTGAATTCTTCTAAAATGTGCTGGTGTATTTGTCGTCAAGTGTAAAAAAAGACAAGTAAAACCCAGTAAAAAAGATAATTTGTTTTGACTGTATAGGAATAAGAGAGTGTGCAGAGACTATAGGAAGCCTCTGATTTTGTACATTTGCATTCATTGCAGTTGTTTCTTGGAAATGGTGTCTTCTTCAGGGAGCAAGGCCTGTTTAAATTGTGAAATGGCCGACTTGATGTCTTGGGAATACGTACATGTAAAGTGTCTGAATTTTAATAATTGAAGGTCATAAAGTATACGTCTTCGAGTTATTGTTATGGTCAACGAAGAAATTGTGATGTTGATCGGCCTATATAGTGTCTGCCTGTACTTAGCACACAGAAGCTCTGAAGTTGAAATTTAGAACAAACACGGTTGTTAGGGTAAAGTCAGTGCTGCTGTGTCGCGAAAACAAAGTGCCATTCTCGATTTCTACGTCCTAGTCCGTAGGGTACATAGCGTAACAGTCACAGTGCCTTACTTAAACAGTGGACCAGGTAAAAGCAAAACGCACACGCTGACAACTTACTGACACATCCACCCTACAGCCCTTTTCTGTACCAGCTCAAATTCAGGACTCCAAGACTTCAAAACCAGAGGAAAGACAGACACAAACAAACAGAGTTGTTAAGGTAGTCCATATGGCCAAGAAGTGGACTTAACGCAGAGCAGGGCTTGACAAGTAATGTCCGGAGCACTTAGAATAGGCTGAAGAATTACAGCCAAAAGCCGTGATGCCTTTAAACCTTTCCATCGGTGCGCTGTATGTCATGGTCACTGTCAGCACTTTTGTACAAACATCATTGTCAAGAAAGGAAAATGGCTTGTCACTTACATAGCTCACTGGCATCTTCACAGCGTATTGTCAAGTTTTTCATGAAAAAGATGGATTGTAAAGTCATTGTCTGCACTCAAGAGCTACAGCAAAACTGCAAAAAGCCTGCATTTGGTAACAACATTTGTAAGACTATTAAGAAGACTGGAGAATATTTTGTATTTGCTACGAAGATTGTATATCTTTTTGGCAACGTCGCCTTTTGGATGTTAATCGTTAAAAGAAATTATGTGTTGATGAAGTATAGAAGAGCTCATGGGTTGACTTCAAAGGACTTTGTCAAATTGTTGCTCGTAATGTATGTAAAAATGTACAAGTTGCATAATAAGCTATTTTCTATGTCAGTAACAACAGTATATTTTGTACATTTGAACAGATGCATTTTGCACACCGTAACAACCCATCCCTTCCCCATAATAGAATGGTCCAAAGTTCAGTCTTTCTGTACACGAAGTGGACTGTCTTATCATAGTTTTAGGGGAGGAAAAAAGGTTAATGTTTGTCTTCTCTGTGTTATTTCTGTGGTGGTGTAGTTTTGCTCCGAACTTCTCAGTTTTGTCAAGTTAGTAAAACTCAGTTCAGTACAAAATCCATGGCACATTACATGCATTCATTTTATTGTTATTAAAAACCATGGGACATATTTGTACAGATTATATTCTGAGTGGATATAGAGCATCATTGACACAGTATGATATAAGTTTGCGATTTTTCACAAATGCGAACAGAACCTGTACCTGCTTCTACATGTAATGTGCCATTGGTAACAATTCCTTCCATAGTGTACGATCTTTCACCCCCACTGTCAAATGTTGTAGTCCTGAATTCTGTGCATTGTCGTCTTCCACAGACTATACCATTTCTGAGATAGGGGTGTATACTGTTTTTTTCTGCTTCCTCACACTTGGGTTGAAAAGCAATAAGGAATCATATTTGCTTCAAAGTGTACGATGTAGCTCGCTCCCAAATGCCCTATTTATAGTTGTATATTTTGTAAATGAAAATTTTGTAGTATTTTCGTAGTTCTAGTGGCTAATAAGAATAATAATGATGAAGTCTTCTCAGATAATACTGTTTGTAACACTTTGTGTATCGAAAA
>NC_049996.1:483528-488523 GCF_000003815.2 Branchiostoma floridae
AACTTAAAATCCCCCTGACCACCCCTGATATATTATGCCAGTAGAGCGGTCCATGATTTGGACTGTTAGATTTCGAGCGGGGGGTGGTCAGGCTGGTTTTATCAGTTGTGAGAAAACGTTACGACTAAAGCAGGAGAAACCACTAATAGATGTTGGACAATAAAAGTTATACAAGAAGAATGCAAGACGCTGTCTCTTTTACGTTTATTTCTTTGTATCATACATATAAACCTGTACCTTCTAGTATAGTATAGTGACAAACTCTACATGAGGACCAACATGCCATTGTGGCCATGTTTTTTGTTGTCCATAGATGTCTGCCATTGACTAGTATATAGTAATACAGGCATATAAATTCAGAGTCTGGTAAGTCCAGATGTTTGTAACCTAACTGACGAAAGACACCGGAGGCTGTCTGAAATGACTGACCATTTCCAAATTTTGTAACTGTTACCTCGTAAATCCTGTGTATTTTGGCCACCTGTCTACAGTGGTCATTTTCTTCCAGTGCTATGAGCAGTCATAGGTTTGACTGCACTGTGTCATGGTTTTAGATCAAACCCAATACATGGACATTTATTAGCTGTCAAAAACAAATTTTTACCCAATGGCTAAACCATTATGCCAAAAGGATCAGACCCGTGTCTTTTTGTCAGTTTGATGGCACTTGAACCCCACTGTTACACTGTTCCCCATTTCTTTTTGAGATTCGTCCTCGAATCTCCTGAGTTCAATTTCCTTGTGTGGCACATCTTTAGCCTGTTACTCACACCCCCTACGTATTACGCTAAATCAAGGAAGGCAATTACGCTAAATTTGGTCGCCTCGCTAGGATTTACGTAGATAAGATGGTTTTCCCTACGAATTACGGGAAATAAAATAGGCTTCCTACGCCTTACGTAAAAGAGCATGCAGACCCTCAGAGAAGGTGCATGCAGGCAGGCCCACAGAAGAACCCTCTCCATCATCCCAGGCTTGTTTTCCCAGCAAACATGACCTGGATGTGACTCAGGGGCAGGGACCTGTGGAATTCCTCAGTGGCAGGAGTGGCCAGCCAGGGCACTGGAGCAAGTCATCTTCATCAACGTTTAGTTTTCCTTTATCAGGCCACTCCAAGTTGGTTTCTTGTTTGGGGATTTTGTGCAGCAAATCTAATGGGCAAGGGGGACAATGCTAACCTTCATCAGGCCTTCCTATGGGGGTGCAGCAGGGCTTTAGCCAGCTCGAATTTTTTTTCCGTCAGCCAATTACAATCATCGTGAAAACCGCGAAAATTAATTAGAAGGACTGTACTGAGACCTTGAAAAACGGGTTTTAATGAGATTATCGTATGCGAAAGGGCGCCAACACATATTGTCAACAATCATAACAATAGCAAAACAAACAGTGTGTGGCTTTTACGGCCGTGGACGGCGTCCCCAAGCCGCCTGTAGCTTCCAACAAGGATTTTTGTCCTTCAAGGTTGACGGATTGGTTTTAAAATTTTTCCGTCAGACGCAGCAAATCGACGGAAAAATGGACGCTGGCTAGAACCCTGGGGTGCAGGGATAATAGAATTCTAGAAAACAAGTTGGGAAATTGGTCAGGGGAGTCAGTCCACGTTAGGATCATGTTTCCTCTCTCGAGTTGCTGACCAAATCATCTGGTAGCAAAACTCCCCAGGTAAATTATTCTCTCTATAACAGCCAGTGTAGTCTGGTAGAGACTAAGAAAATGTAAAGATGAACAAAAATAACACACACAGACAACATGTTAACCTTTTAAAGACTGAGTAATATGGAAGCTAAATGCATTCAATGTATAGTACATACATGTAACAGAAGATAGAACAAGAATTTTTGTGGTGGTTTTGAGTTTGTGGTCAAGAGGTCCCTGAAAAAAGCACCACATGTAAAGTTTTATGTTCACTATATAATAAAATACACCTGTATACAGATACATACAGTACGAGGGGCATTCAATAAGTAATGTCCCTGACCCATTTCCCATAGCAGGAGATTAATGAAACTTGGCACAGTTATTAGTCTTTCTCTTCATAGGAACCACCCAGAGTTTTGCATTTCTCCCATCATTTGATGTAGCTCTGGACACCGTTCTTGTAGGACATCCCAGGTTGGTCCTCCGACAGATGCCTCAATACAGGTATATCCGAAGACCGTGGATTGATGAATTCCACAGCTGTGATATTCATCACTTAGATGATGAATTCCACAGCTGTGAAAATGATGAATTCCACAGCTGTGATATTCATCACTTAGATGATGAATTCCACAGCTGTGAAAATGATGAATTCCACAGCTGTGATATTCATCACTTAGATGATGAGTTCCACAGCTATGGAATTAATCAATAGTGCTGTGGGATTCATCGATCTACTGATGAATCCAACGCCACTTCCGTCCCTAATACTGACGATCGGCCGTGGGATTCATCGATCTACTGATGAACCCAACGCCACTTCTGTCCCTAATACTGGCGATCGGCCGTGGGATTCATCGATCTACTGATGAATCCAACGCCACTTCCGTCCCTTATACTGGCGATCGGCCGTGAGATTCATCGATCTACTGATGAATCCAACGCCACTTCCGCCCCTTATACTGGCGATCGGCCGTGGGATTCATCGATCTACTGATGAACCCAACGCCACTTCCGTCCCTTATACTGGCGATCGGCCGTGGGATTCATCGATCTACTGATGAACCCAACGCCACTTCCATCTGTAATACTGGCGATCGGCCGTGGGATTCATCGATCTACTGATGAAACCAACGCCACTTCTGTCCCTAATACTGGCGATCGGCCGTGGGATTCATCGATCTACTGATGAACCCAACGCCACTTCTGTCCCTAATACTGGCGATCGGCCGTGAGATTCATCGATCTACTGATGAATCCAACGCCACTTCCGCCCCTTATACTGGCGATCGGCCGTGGGATTCATCGATCTACTGATGAACCCAACGCCACTTCCGTCCCTTATACTGGCGATCGGCCGTGGGATTCATCGATCTACTGATGAACCCAACGCCACTTCCGTCCCTTATACTGGCGATCGGCCGTGAGATTCATCGATCTACTGATGAACCCAACGCCACTTCCGTCCCTAATACTGGCGATCGGCCGTGGGATTCATCGATCTACTGATGAATCCAACGCCACTTCCGTCCCTTATACTGGCGATCGGCCGTGAGATTCATCGATCTACTGATGAATCCAACGCCACTTCCGTCCCTAATACTGGCGATCGGCCGTGGGATTCATCGATCTACTGATGAATCCAACGCCACTTCCGTCCCTTATACTGGCGATCGGCCGTGAGATTCATCGATCTACTGATGAATCCAACGCCACTTCCGTCCCTAATACTGGCGATCGGCCGTGAGATTCATCGATCTACTGATGAATCCAACGCCACTTCCGTCCCTAATACCGGCGATCGGCCGTGGGATTCATCGATCTACTGATGAATCCAACGCCACTTCCGTCCCTTATACTGGCGATCGGCCGTGGGATTCATCGATCTACTGATGAATCCAACGTCCATTCTGTCACTAATACTATAAAACCTTTGGTCGTCGGATTCATCTATGTAATGATAAAATCTACTGTCTATGGCAGTGCGGATGCTTCTACAGAGAGCTTTGTAATATTTCTTGTACTATTCTTTGTTGTGGGACTCACAAATTCTAGCACTTATCGACAGCTGAATGAGCAAGAAAAAAAGTGTACTGAGAACTTTGCATTTATTGGTCACATATTCATATTAGCACACATTTGAATAAAGTTACAATCAATCATCAAACCAATGATCATCTGGAAATTCCTGCAAGGAAGATTTTTTTTGCTGATTTTGGAGTTTTGCGCTTCGAGGCATAAACATTTCAACTTGTAATTCAAATGAATTGCTAACCATGTTGTGAGCTGTCCAGTACAGTATAATTGATATAAATCTTTATCTGCATGTTTTTTTTCTGTTTGATTACATGTATAACACACTATTTACATTGACTCCCGCAAAAAAGCCACTTGGCTGACACATGTAACAATGTCGCTGTTTCCTAGAATAATATTGATTGTTTATTTGCAAAATAATACTCCTGAGGGCCTGCAGGACCCACCTGTTACCAAGTAATTAATGGCTGGATAGCTTTTCCTAGGTAATAACATTCCAAACATTACCGTGGCGTGAACTAGCATTCCTGTGGACACATTCCTGTACAAATGGAGCTGACAAATGCTAGAATTGCACACAATACTAATTAGTAATAGAGTTGCACTGCTCCTGTTGCGTGACCAATAACAAAAGTTGCACAATATACACAAAACACCCTGCACTTACAGTCATCAATATGTAGTGATAATATCCACGGGCATTCCGTCGCTAATACTGACAATTGACTGTGGACTTTATCAATATGTTGTGATGAAGTCGAACGCAGCGTAGAAAGAAAAAAATCACTCAAATCTTTAATACCACCCGCTACCGCAATGACTGATGGGATAGCTTGTGTTCCATTTTGTTCCTTTGTTTTCAGTCACATGCTGAAGATTTTTGTTCAGCATGTGACATGGGGTGCACTGGAAGAGTAAATTCTTGCACTGGGAATTTTGGGCTAAAGTGTCATTAGTAGAAGTGACTTTTAAAGAAAAGTGTTCCATTTTTGCACATGGGTGATTTTGGAATAGTCTATTGTTGCATGGGGAGGGAGATGGCTGAAATATGCTGTACTGTAAATGCAGAAACGTTCTCGGTGGATTAAATGAACTTCGCGGTTTTCACGGCGGCCACTTCACTGCGAACTTAAAACCGCCGCGAACATTTTTCCATAACAGTAAGAGACTATAGTGCATGTTGCTACAGTGAAATAAAAAACACCGCAAAAAGTCCATGTTATCTGTTGATATGATAAATTTTTCAGGCCATTCTTGAGCAGCATGTTGAGTAAAGTCTTTATTTGGCTCCCTATTATCAACAAAATTGTTTAAAGTTTT
>NC_049996.1:488950-522941 GCF_000003815.2 Branchiostoma floridae
CAGTAAACTTTTGTAAGATTTTTTTTATATCGGAGGATCCTGTAATGCCTCTGTAAATTTGAGTTTGGAGTTATCATCCCAAATGTACTTAGTTGGTAATGGGTTTGTTGGGGCTTTAGCTTGTTTTACATAAGGTGAATAGTTAGTTGAGATAGAGCATCAATTAAACAGTAGTCTGTTGGTTTAGTATTGTTTGTGATTGATTGAAAAACAAAGGAGCATTGGTCAAAACAAGTCATAATCCCTTACCACCCAAGCCACAAAGCACAACATTGGGAAGCAGTGAAATTTTCTTGCATACAGTCTGTTGGTTTAGTATTGTTTGTGAGTGATTGAAAAACAAGCTTGGCCTTTTCTGGCTGGGAAAGTTCGTCTTGTCATTGAAGGGAAACTTGAGAATTCTCACCTACCTGTATAGGCCCAATTTCTGACAAGAAAGACTTCAGACAGTGTAACGATCTCAATCGTTGAATTATTGAGAGAGTTTATTTTAGCAATAGAAGGGAGAGTTGAATCCAATGAGCTTTTATAAAACTTTAAAAGCTTTTATAAAAGCTCCTTGCTAGAAAAACCTCACGGCCCACTGAATAATATCAACATACGTGTGGCTTCTTTGCTGCGTGGGACACTTTAGTGATCATGGGACCCCGGGACTAAATGGGCAGCCATAAGCATATCGTTAGTTTATTTACGCATTTTGATCGCAAGGTATACTAGTGCCCAAAATTTTAATAGCATATAACGACAAGAATGGTGTCGCTTATATCTTTTCGATGATAAAACTGTCCTAATTAGTCTACCATCGATATTTCAAAACAGGGCTAATCTGCTACACATATTGAATTCCTAATTTACCATATTGTTCGCTACTTTTGAGTAACATATGTCTGCATATTAAGAGGGAATTTCGTTTGTGAACAAAAATCTTCAGCATGTGACTGAAAACAAAGGAACAAAATGGCACCCAAGCTATCCCATCAGTCATTGCGGTAGTGGGTGGTATTAAAGATTTGAGTGATTTTTATGTATGTGTATGTAAGTTTTAAATTTTAGAAATGATTCCGGCCATGCAATTCATCAAGCCTCTGTTAAATCCATCCCTGTGGAGAGACTAAAAATTAAAAAAATTGATGACATAGAGATCATTAATTAACCTAAGTAGTAAAATCCAAGACTGTATCGATGAATCCCACGGCCGATCGCCAGTATTAGGGACAGAAGTGGCGTTGGATTCATCAGTAGATCGATGAATCCCACGGCCGATCGCGAGGATTAGGGACGGAAGTGGCGTTGGATTCATCAGTAGATCGATGAATCCCACGGCCGATCGCCAGTATTAGGGACGGAAGTGGCGTTGGATTCATCAGTAGATCGATGAATCCCACGGCCGATCGCCAGTATTAGGGACGGAAGTGGCGTTGGATTCATCAGTAGATCGATGAATCCCACGGCCGATCGCCAGTATTAGGGACGGAAGTGGCGTTGGATTCATCAGTAGATCGATGAATCTCACGGCCGATCGCCAGTATAAGGGACGGAATTGCGCGGAAGTGGCGTTGGATTCATCAGTAGATCGATGAATCCCACGGCCGATCGCCAGGATAAGGGGCGGAAGTGGCGTTGGATTCATCAGTAGATCGATGAATCCCACGGCCGATCGCCAGTATAAGGGGCGGAAGTGGCGTTGGATTCATCAGTAGATCGATGAATCCCACGGCCGATCGCCAGTATAAGGGGCGGAAGTGGCGTTGGATTCATCAGTAGATCGATGAATCCCACGGCCGATCGCCAGTATTAGGGACGGAAGTGGCGTTGGATTCATCAGTAGATCGATGAATCTCACGGCCGATCGCCAGTATAAGGGGCGGAAGTGGCGTTGGATTCATCAGTAGATCGATGAATCCCACGGCCGATCGCCAGTATAAGGGACGGAAGTGGCGTTGGATTCATCAGTAGATCGATGAATCCCACGGCCGATCGCCAGTATAAGGGACGGAAGTGGCGTTGGATTCATCAGTAGATCGATGAATCTCACAGCACTATTGATGATTCCACAGCTGTGGAATTCATCATCTGATGAATATCACAGCTGTGGAATTCATCATCTAAGTGATGAATATCACAGCTGTGGAATTCATCAATCCACGGTCTTCAGATATAGCTCCTCAATAATGGCAGAAGAGGGACGACCAGGTCTGGGAGCTGTTTCCACAGACTTCCGACCTTGTTTGAATTCAGGATGCCAGCGTTTTACAAGGTCATATGATGGGGCGTCATCACCATAAGTTTTTTTCATTTCATCAAAAGTCCCCTTTGGTGTGCGTCCTTTCAAATACAAAAACCGGATCACTGCGCGACACTCAACTTGCTCCATTTCACACCTGGTCCATTTCACACCTGACTCAGTTCAAACACCAGTAAATCAGTAACCACAATTATTTCAGAGCTGTTTTTTGCAACATAACCCATAGAGATATGACTCATTACACATGCAAAATTTCATCTAGATCAGACAACTGGAAGTGGGTCAGGGACATTACTTATTGAATGCCCCTCGTAGGTAGCTACATAGCATGTCTGTCTCCAGGATCTGTCCTTCTATCCTGAGACCGAAATTTGCTTGTTGGGATGGACAAAATTCCACCATATCTGTCCCAAAAATCTGAACTTCAGATAACATGTTACATGAAATTGATCAAAATATGTTTTCATCAGCCTAAAATGGAAGATTTTACAAGGAAAATTAACAACATTGGCTCCCAAAAAATGGGAGGGGCGAAAAAAATTCAAGCTGGAAACAGCCCTGGTACATAAATAGGCAATCTTCTATCTCATTGACACCCTTCTTCATGTTTTTCTTCACTATTAGTGTTAGGAACTGCTGAGCACAGAAAGTATATGGATCAAAAGCGTCCTCTTTTATCAGACAGTACTGCAGCTTGCTTCATCCTCACTATTCCTTCCTGTTGGTACATTTTGGTCCAAGTGTAGAACTTCTGAGCAGTCAAACTGTGCAGCGAATGATGCAACCATTGTGGGGATGGCGTCTTGGATTTTGATGTTATATCCAAGCTCCATGCTCAGCGAGGTCACGCCCTTTCCCACAATTCCACAGGGCACGATGTGGCGGAACCAGGTCATGTCAGGGTTACAGTTCAGGGCAAAGCCGTGTGTGGTGATGAACCTGCTACCATGGACTCCTGGAATAAAGTGGAAAAAATGTCTGGCTTAGAGAAATGGTAGAAAGGTAAAGGTAAAGATAAAGGTCCCATCAGGACTCTAGCCAGCATTGGTTTTCCGTCAATTGACGGAAATTCGCTTCATGTGACGGAAAAAATATAAAACCAATCTGTCAACCTTGACGGACAAATATCCTTGGTGGAAGCTTAGTAGGCGGCTTGGGGACGCCGTCCATGGTCAGAAAACCACACTCTATTTGTTTTTGTTATGATTGTTGATGATTAAACATTAGAGCACAAGTCTTTGTCGGTGAATTTACCAACATTGCGCATGTCAGTATCAGTCATTTTTGGTAGACTTTGGCAGAGTCAGTTGAATTTTGAGACGATCGTAAACTATGTTACTTGGTGAGAAAGATCAGTGGGTACTGAAATCATGTATAACTTACTAGTATTGTTTATGGTCAATTGACCAGAATATAGTGGCCACCTGTCTATAGTGGACATATTTTTTCTATTCTCTTGAGTGGCTGCTATAGACAGGTTTGACTGTACTAGACTCAGTTGTTGTGGTGATTAGGCACGTCCTAACCCAAAAACTAACTCACCATTGAACTGAAACATATGGACAGTTCCTCTCACCTACAGCACAGATTTTCCTGTCCCCAACCCACACCCCCGTGTCTGGTGACGTCTGTGCCTGGATACCGAATGATTGACAGGTGCGGATCACGCTCTTCTCCAGCTGACAGATGTACCACTTCATCGACTTCCTGGGAAGACAAGATTTACACTGTGAAAAATAGTGAAAAAGATCTTGTACCAGTTTAGCTCAAATGAAATCAATGAACATTTACTAATAGGCTATTCTTCCACTGGTTGTGACTGAGAAGACAGATGCTATGTCTGTATTACATGTATATACAGGTTCATTGTACCAGGGAAATTCAAGGACTTCTAAACTGACGATGCCAAATGGCTTTAAGCCTTATGGCCAAACGGTTTAGCGTCTGGGTTTGTGAGCTGGCAGCCCAGAATCCGTGCAGGTTAGAATCCTGGGAGTCAAGATATTTGTATATATTGTTATCTCCATCTCCATGAAAAATGGAGATATAGTTTTGGGTGTATCTGTGTGTGTGTCTGTCTGTGTGTCTGTGTGTCCGGATCTTTGTAGTGAGCATAACTCAAGAACCCCTTTATGGATTACGATGATATTTGGTTTGTGGGTAGGTGTTGGGAAGACAGGGGTCAAGGTCAATTTTGGGCCCCCTGGTATGTGACCTTGGTACTGCAGCAGTAATTCATTTTTTGGATATTTTGAACTGAATGTGCTATGGTCTTGATTTTTGGATGGCAGATAGCTTGTAACATAAGAGATATGAGGTGTATATTTGGTCCCCCTAGCAGGTTGCTCTAGAACTGCAGGGGCATTTTAGTCAAAATCTTCTAAGGAGGATAACTGAAGAAGGGAACGACAAATTTATAAGATATTTGGTATGTAAGCAGATTAGACAGAGATGCACATGATGAAGTGCAAATTATGCAAACTGACACTTAATTTGCATATTTAATGAGGAAAATCTGTATTTGCAGTGTTTCCTTTATAGAACTAAAATACACGTAATATGTGTAGTTTGTGGTAGGTGGAACATTATCAGATACCAATTATGCAAATAAGTCCTTAATTTGCATAATTAAAACGAAATTGCCATAATTCATCGATGTGAATGAGAGGACAATCAACATAGTGACCTGCGTAGGTCATTTACAGGTGTACAAAACTAAGCACAGATTATGCAAATGTGGAAGACATTTACATAATCAGATTATTTCATGGAGATATGAGGTCTCCGAACTCTTATTTCTGTCTGTTTATACTCCCTTCTTCTCATATTAAACCCCAAGACTTTTGAGGCGGGTCACTTAAAACCGCTGGACTACACACACTTAGTTGCCAGATAACCATTCTTTTTTTCTATATTTCATAAAACATAAATATTGACAAGCAGAGACTTTCCCCACCTGAAATGTGCCAGGTTTATTACTGGATAAACCACCAGTTGCCCTGGGCCATGGTATGTTATCAGTCCCCCTCTGTTAGTTCTGCAACGCAAATATCATACAAATTTAGCTTAATTAACACACTATAACATTAACATCTATTATCATAATACCGGTACGTTTACGACGATTTCTCTAGCCATACTGATTTGACAAATTGTCAACGCATCATTTTCTCCAGTTACATGTTGCTGTTATAGGTTACCCTTGCCACTTCTTCTGTGTAACTTTTCTGCCACTCTTGTCCTGCTGAAAGCGTAATATTGTAATTGTAACACGCCGCGGAATTACACGGCGAACGGGCGCGTGGTTGGGAGGGGGTACAAAATACCGGTAGGAAGAAACACGGCACAATTAACTGCCGCTATGTACATTTATACATCCTCTGATGTTCCTTCCTTTTCTGTCAATAAATGCATAAAACATAAACCTGCATGAGCATACAAAATGTCATGAGAAAACGGACGTATACAGTCAAGAATTTTCATTTAACTTCTGTCCGTCACAACCGCTATGACGTAACACTTCACTGCTAGCGTAGATATAAAAATGGCGGGAAAATGGCTGCGTACGTTCAATTTTGCCCATTCAGTCGTAGATCCGGGCTATTATGCAACGGTTCTTCACACTTTTACATGAGTTGTAGGTCACCAACAGAAATTCAAGATTGTTGTTGAATCATGTTCGTCTTGTGCCGTGAGCATGTGTAATTATGATCTATATAAATTTGGCAATGAATGTGACAGTGTGTTCGTCCCACGACGAGCTGCCTACCCCGAAATTAAAAAAAAAGTATACTGAAAACTTTTGGCCTTGTTGTCTTCGAATGCATTGTTATCGATGCTTTGTAAATGGTGTATTGGACACCTAGATGTCTGAAGTGTGCACAGCTCAGAAATAACTATTGTTGCATGTGTAGATCTCTTTAAGTTCCAGTATTTTTAATCTACCGGTATAAGTCTTACTACCGGTATTATGCCAATGCATGTTACATTATTGAATGTGAGTGATCGAATGACCGATTGCTGACATCACATATAGCAAGGGTGTTACACATCCTTGCATGTACTTAAACAATTTTCCTTTTACATGATAAAAGAAAAATGTACGGGAAAGAGTGATGAAAGTTTGGATGAGATTTAATAGGTTGAAACAAAGTTCACAAATGTTACACCACAACAAGAGTAGTGACAGCTCACGCGCGCCGCCTAGCGGTTTATCTGAGAACCTACCTACCTAACTATTACCTAACATCCTAACCTTACCTATGAAACTCGGCGCCTAATTTCTTGAGTCTGTCCTCCTCAGAGTCCGAATACTGCCCTGTCCTGTGCCCTGTGGTATAAACCGGGTGATGTTCACACAGAAGTAACGTGTCTTTCGCTGGTTCCGATGTTTTGCCGGCCAGTCCGTCCAAATGTTGCCGCTGAAGTTGTTCCTGCGCCCGCAAACCCTCAGAGTACGAAATTCTCCCCAAATTCCTCACGTAAAGAACCCGATTCATGACTCAAGATAAGTTTCTGATATTCTAAACCACAGCTTTCGCTCAAAAATATCTACAATGTTCATAAAATCGACTTTTTTGATGATCAAAACAGCAGACGACCTATTTTTCTACCGGGGGCAGCCATCTTGAATTACAAAGCGTAAAGGGAAGGAATGAGCTAAAGGGGTAGTTCAATAACAAACATAATGATGAATCATATTCAAAGAAATCTAAAGGTTCAAGGGAGCCTTCATTACATCAAAATATGTCAATAAAAGTATGTGTATGGAAAACATTAGTAATTATTTTGTCTATTTGTTCCATACTGTTGAAAATTTGGATCCAACAGTCTCTAATGGATTGTCCCTTTATTTGGGTTAAAGGTCATAATTTAGAAGTGGCGGGAACCATTTCTCACAGGGTTTTAGAGTAGGGTAGAGTTCATTCGCCCAGGTAGGAATTCTGGTTTCCATTTTGGGCCGCTTTTTAAGAAAAATTTCCTGTCATTTCTGGTCTGTGTGTGTTGTAGTTGTGTCTGTAGTTATGTATAACTCGGATGTCTTTCCTTGAATAATATTTACGGTTCTAAAATCTGGGCTTGTTTGCACAAAGGTATGTCATCTTCTGGCGTAACATTAACAGATCATGGGATAGTTTGGCCCATTTTTCTCGGGGCTAGACCCAGTGCTCAACCTATGAATGTACAATCATAGCAAAAGACATGACACCATAAAAGATGATAAATTATTAGATTTCAAATGATTATGTTATGCAATGAAATTGATAAAGTGGCTAACGTTACGAAAAATGATGTACGAAAATCAAGCTTTTTGTGTAAGTTTAGAAAGGGGTGTATTGGGGCCTTGATAAACTTAACTATGGCATCCAAGTTGATATTTGATTGTTCGTCATATTCTATTTACCTCTATTAACTTGATTTTAATACATTGCAGACGTTAAGATCATAATCAATTCTATTGCTTGTGGCAGTATTTTTTCAGTACAACTTTCATCGAATAATGTATTCATTCCTATGTCGACCTTAGGCCACAGCAAGTAAATTTTATGGATGACATCCTATGCAGAGTGCAAAAATAATGAGATAGCGCGAAAAAAAACAAGATGGGTAAAAAAAAACAAGATGGCTAAATTTTCAAAATAGACACCATAAACATTGTATAACAAGATTTGAAGTGACAAAATGTGGCATAATTATCACAACTAACTAGGCATTCATTCCTGTATCAAAGAAGTTGAAATAGTGTAGTAAAAGTGACACTAGTGTGGTACACTGGCATCACTTGCCATTAGCTGGCAACTACAGTGACTGTCATGGCTTCCATATTGGCGGTACTTTCACAACTGTCCAACAAGCACCTATAGTCATGGCTACCTCCCTAGTGTCACTTCTACAAGTATGATTATTAGGCTACAACACAACATGTTTGCCTATTTTGGTCTATCTGACCATCCCTGAAGAGGAAAAAAATTCTTGTTTTTTTTTCTGAAATCAGGCAAAAATTAATGCGCACGCTGATGTCATCCATAAAATTTACTTGCTGTGGCCTTACACAGTAAACATGACATCAGAGAACGTTGTTATACGTGCGGCCCGTCCAGAGGACTGTGGAGAAATCCTCCGCATGATAAAGGTAGGGGAACATCGTTGAATCATGTCTTTGAAAATGAAACAGCTTCTTGTATTACAAAATGTTATCATTCCATTACTACACTCAGCACAAAAAGTTTGGAATATCAACTTCGGTTGATCATATTTCTGTTGTTTCTGCATCAATTTCAATATATTATATACCTATAGAAAGCTTGCATGATTTTCTTTCCAATGGTACCAAACTCATTATCAGTGTTAACTCATGGAACATACACTAGGCCTGCTAACGTGAGTGGGTCACGAAAAAAAAGTGCCCAAATTCCCCCGTTTTTGTTGAAAACTTTATCGTCCGGTTGTTATGGCCGCGGGTGACAATGATTCAATCAATCCGTTTTTCACCTAACGTTTGGTATACAGAACATCCAAGTGTCTTTTTAGCATATCTGAGTAGAGTATCTTAAGAGTGTAAATTCATGGAACGAGCACCAGGCCTGCTTACGTACAGGGGGTTCTAAAGATAAAGTGCCAAAATTACCCTACTAAAGTCAATCACTCCATTCTGCTCATTTTCTTCTGTCGGTATTGACTTGTGAATGAAGGCAAGTTGAATAAACAGGACATGTCAATCAAAGCTACTGTTACTCTTTATTCAAGCAAAAAATCCGAACCATGGCAAGAGGTGGTCAATCGAGTGCTAGCCATAAGCCATAGGAAGGCTATTCCACCCTAAGACTGTACTCCAGCATTCAATGGTCCTTGCTCTGTGTGGACTGGTGTTGTAATCTTGCATTGACATTTAGTCCAATATTGAAAGGGTAGAATATTGCTACTGGATGGAGGATGGTGTCCCTATATCTCACCACATTGGAGTTGCCTGGAATGATGACGAGTCTTGTTTTTCCTATGGCGGTTATACCGCCCCACACCATGACGCTGCCTCCACCACCAAATGCCGAAAGTTACTCTTGACTTGTCAGCGTGCGGTTCTCCATGCCGCATCCGCGCTTTGATTCTGCCATCCAACTATCGAAAGGGCACATATACTCTACTCAACCTTTATGTTCCGTATACCAAGTGTGAAGTGAAAAGAGGATTGATTGAAGCAGTGACACATGCGCCAATATCAACAGGACGATACAGTGTTGAACAGAAGTAGGGGAATTTGGGCACTTTTTTTCGTGACCCTGGTAAGCAGGCCTTGTGCTCGTTTTCTGTGTATAAAACCATGATAAGTTTGATACCATAGGAAAGAAAATCACACAAGCTTTCTATTGATATATAATATATTGAAATTGATCCATAGATAACGGAAATATGATATACCAAAGTTGATATTCCAAACTTTTTGTGCCGAGTGTAGTATACACCTTTCTCACGCGGCGGCCATGATAGATCTAAAACGAGTTCAATGAGGCAAACAAAAGACTATCCATCATAATTAGCAGTTCAACGAATGATAGCCCATCAATTAGGAAAGCGACCAATAAGAGATTTGGCTGCATGTCCGTCAAATATTTGCATTACTAATGTTTTTATTTTGCATCTCTTAGGGGACTATGGGGTCAGACTATGATACTCTAAATTGCTACATCTTTCGGTGCATAACACTAGTTATTATATTTATTATTTGATCTTATATTGTGAAAATTTGTGTGGTTTGTGGGAAATCTAAATGGCAGCTGATTTTAGAAATAAGTTTTGTCTGTTTGCCTCATTGACCTCGTCTTCGATCTATCATGGCCGCCGCGTGAGAAAGGTGTATATAATGCTGGTTCACCTTTATTCGCAGGGTAGCCCATATCCGTTGTATTTAAAAATAAATCATTTAGAGATTTCAAGTTGACTGACTGTGGTTCGAATTGCAATATTTCGAATACATCACAATTTGAAACCACTGCCCATCGACTTGATATCCCTAGATACTAAAATGTTGAATGCAACGGATATAGGTTACCCCACAAATAAAGGTGAACCAGCGTTAGTTTTACTTAAACAGAAATCACTCAAGCAGAAAACAGTACGTCAATACAAAATGTAGTAGTCTTATCATTAGTGTCTCTTTAAACAATATCATATAGATAATTGTTATTCTAGTAAGTAAAATGACTGATAGTATTCTTTAACTGCAGGAGTTAGCAGTGTATGAACAGATGGCTGAAAAAGCTACCCTGACTGAAGAATGTAAGTACAGAATTTGTTAAAGCACATTTTGCAATCCCGTTGATTCTTTTCTTTCTTTCTGTGCACATGCCAATATTACATTTGTATAAAAATCGATGTTTCTAGAGATTATCATCAATATGATTAAATCAACATGGTCAAAAGTAAAGTAGAAAGCATATCAAGACATGATCAATTTACTGATAGTTTAAGAAGAAGACAATACAAGAAGATACTGTAAAGGCATTTAAGTTCACGGGGATTTAATTTCGCGGTAGCGGGAAATAGGACTTTTCGCGGTGGTTTTAATTTCGCGGTAGCACCATGCACTGTAGTATCTTAATGCCCTGGAAAAATGTTCGCGGTGGTTTTAAATTCGCGGTGAAATGGCCGCCGCGAAAACCGCGAATCTGAATCCAACGCGAACATTTATGCATTTACAGTAATACAAGAAGACAATCACTAGACATTGTTAACTTCATTTTTACATTGAGTTATCTATTGTTTCAGCATTGCGAGAAGATGCATTTGGAGACCATCCATACTACAGAGCGCTTGTAGCAGAGACGAGCTCAGGTTTAACAGAGGAGACCAGGCTGATTGGCTATGCCATGTACTACTTCTGCTACTGCCCATGGTTAGGGAGGGGCATTTATCTTGAGGACTTCTATGTGGAGCCTGCTTACAGAGGTATTGTCTTAGACAATTCAGCATTGGACATACAGTCAAAGCTGGCCAAGGAGACTAATGGCTCGTTCTCATTTAAATGTCGAAATGCTGTCGCCTGACTTTACGCCTTGATATGGAGCAAATTATAGACAACATCACTGGTTCCTTCATTTTTCCACAACCCCTGTAATGTTTTACAAAAGATGCACCACAACATTCGTAGAGGTTGATGAATTAGAAGATTATTATAGCCACGGGTGGGATTTCACACCCTAAAAAAATGGCTGTCGCCTGAGAAGAAACAAAGAATTCAAATAGTAGCCAAAAATGTAACAATTCAGTTCCCAGAATGATTGTTCGGCAGGTGAAACCAGCTACCCAGGCCCTCTGCCCGATCACGTCAGATCGCTCCTGTCACTGATCTTGGAAGCTGTGTGAGGTGGTTTATGCCTGTCGCCAGATTCTGTAACAAACGTTACCACCACTAGTACGATGGTTGCCACGGTTATATTATGCACGTATAAGACTAGAAATGGCCGTTTTTGTGACGCTGTACAGTTTTTCTGGCTTTCTAAAGAAACAAGAAAGGGTTGGTGACTGTCATTTGTATCTCACCATGCTTAACAAAATGTTGTACAGAGATGACTGTAACAAACGTTACCATTGTTCGATGCTGTCTAAGCTTTCTATTTGACCTGGTGTAAAAAAGCTACCCACTTTTCAAATGTCCCTAGGGACATCCACTTATACCTAAATGATGTAGTCAATAAGGTACGTCCTTTTGAAGAAAACAGGGTAAAGTCTACTGTTGTAACAAACGTTACCGGTAACGTTTGTTACATGCCCTGTAATGTATTATCAATGGGACCGAAAATAATAAGTTGCCATTTTTTGGCTATGGTTAAAAGAGGAATTTTCCCAAACAACCAAGTAGTTTTCAGTGAAAATAAAGCCGATCTATTTTCGACCAAAAAAATGCCATTTTCGACATTTCAATGAGAACGAGTGTAATAGGATATTTTCCAGGTGGTCAGGTGGTCATTATAGACAAGGTTCTTAATGATTGACAATGTGTCAATGGGAAAAATAATGTACAAGACCACCATATAGTTGTCACATTGGCCAGGTGGTCCTTAAGTAATGTATGTTAGAGGTCACAGGTCATCAATGTGCAGGTTTGATTGTACCAGTCTTGTAAGTTTATCAGTACAAATGTTATACAATACACTTTGTATATGACTATGTTAAGATCTAATATGTATGTATGTAAACTTTTATGTATCTTTAGTTGTACAAGACCTTCAGAAGTTCTTAATATATACATTTGTTGTGTCAAGATTTGTATTTTTGAAACTTGAGTTTCTAAAGATAGTGCTAGGTTTTCTATGGCCTCTTTGATATTTCACAAGTGAAGACTGTGGCCACATGTGACAGACCTCATAATACTAGTAACGGGAGGTGCCCCAACACGGTACGCTTTTTCTTGCGCTCAAAGTCATGGCGCTCCATCGCTAGTTGTCTGAGAGTGGTCAAATTTTGATGACTGAATTTTTTACACATAGATTTGAACAACATACTTGAATAAGAAATGCATTCATGTGGTTCATGAACCTTTCTCGCTGCATGTTACAAGCGGCAAACACTGTGAGACAATTTCGTGTATGTAACCTTCCAATTTTGTGCTACGCTGGACAGTGTGCCTAACTCGGTACGCTTTTTTTTACATTTTGCTCTCTTCAGAAGTAAGTGGTAAATTTAAGTACACAGAAAAAAATTAATAATATGATATTTTAGCTTTCTTTTGACAGTAAAATCGTGACTGTATGTACTTCTTGTCTCACATGACGAAGGCTGTACCTAGAACAATCCAGCTCATGTTTTTACGGGCAATGGGCTGAATGCACTGATTGTGAATGCCCGACTAAAAAAACCATTACGAAAAAAAGACACCGCTAACATCAACAAAACTCGGTCTGATCATATGAAAATATCATCTACATCTCTCTATCAAGTCTTATTTTCATAGACAGCACGAATCATTTGTTACAGTCAAATAAATCTTGGAGCGTACTCTAGTCTGTCACCTTCACGGCCACACTCCCTCGGGAGTACAATGGTGGCAATGTTTATGTCGCTTCCTTTTGGTTGCTTTTCTACTCAACAGAAATTTGAAGACCCATATTCATGGAGTTTTATGGAGCTTTTGTATTTATGTGTATCATGGCAGTTGTGTGACTGCTTGAAAGAGTTCGTATAGTTAGCGACACGAGCTGCCAATACGCAGAGGCCGGTGACCGCAGTGATTTAGCACTGTCAACATTACTGTTAGAATTCTGTTTTTTAAAAAACATGAAGTAAATATGTTAAAGTATACTTGGAATGCAAATTAAAGCTGTGTGCATGGACTTGGTTTATTTACCTTTGTAATCAGCATAGTCAGTGGCAACAAACACGGTGTACTTATGGATAATAAGATCAGCAAAAAATCCGTTCCGTTTTACGACGGGGACCGTCTTAGGGCGGCCCCCGTTAATACTGGTCAATCTGATTTTCATACTTGGCAGAGGTAAGGGGCACATGGTTGGAGCTTGAGGTTGCAGGGCCCCTCTTCCCGTCTTTAGGAAGAAAACTCTTATTGTCATCAATGTATTGTGCATGTATTTATTCAGGGGCTATGATCTTGTGTATTATTTTTACATTTCTCCACCACAGGTCGAGGCATTGGGACCTCCATTATGAGGGAAGTCGCAAAGGTCAGATGTCAACAAATAATTTTTTGGTGTACAAAAGTAAAAAAACACAATTTTGACAAATTTTGGTTGCTTTCAATGTCCTATATATCGATTTGTACATTAAGACAAGTGCTTTAATTTTGATTCGTATGAATTTTGATATGTGGAGAATTATTGAGGTCCCCAAGACACATTGGGCATAGCGCAGTGGCAGTGTGTTCGGCTCGGGACCGAGAGGTCTCGGGTTCAAATCCGGCTGTCTTGTTACCGGTCTTGTGCCCTTGGGAAAGGCACTTTACACGCCTTTCCTCACTTTACTCAGGTGAAAATGAGTACCCGGTACTTAGCTTCGGCTAGGGCCGTCCCTCGGATAGGACGTAAAATAAATGGAGGTCCCGTGTCTGGGGAGAGCCATACCCCAGGCACGTTAAAGAACCCCCACATGTGCGATGGTGCGGTGTGTGATGGTGCAAAATCCTTCCGTCTAGAATTGGTGATTCTCTACAAATCACCCGGACTCCAGGAAGAATAGTGACATATCAGTCACTAATGGAGATCTGTATAACTAAACCAAACCAAAGCAAACCAAACACATTGCAATTTTGGGCCCCCCTAGCAGTATTTTCAGGTACTGCAGCTCTTCAGATGGACACCCCCTTCCTGAAATTAGTTTAGTATAGTCTGTGGACAGCTTGTCAGCACATCTTTGACATCTAGAGCTCAGGACTAAAATGGCAATAAGAAATTCACAAAAACTTTATTACCTTGTTCTAGATCGGAGTGAAACACAGGTGTAACAAGATGCAGTGGGTTTGTCTCAACTGGAACGACGTCGCTATCGACTTTTACAAGAAACATGGCAGCAAGGACGTCACTGTGGACGAGAAATGGCACCTCTTCAGGATGGACCGAGAGGAATTAGCAGCATTTGCTGGCAAATAGCTCAATCTCCAAGCAGATGTTGGGAGCAAAATTGTCACATTTTTAAGCTTCCCGTTTCTTTTACAAACTGCCTTCCGAACAGTTTAATTAGGTACTCACGGGCAGTTTTTTTTTACATATTTTAAACATTTGTATCAGGCTTCTAGTGTTAACCGAGTTGGCCGAGTAAACAGCCAAAGCCTAACCTCTGCTTAGAGAGATTAATTAACCATGCACTGTTTGTATCTGAAACAGGTAGCTAGCAAAATGTGACAATATCGCCTCCCAACATCTGCTTGGATATTAGTAATAGCTACCTTTTCTTTTTTGAATTCCATCGAGATAACACAAAACATGTTGTCCAAATAAATTGAGTTAACGTACATATTAAGTTTTAAAAATGAAAAGTAATCTTGAACCAATTTAGCTCCCTGAAGAGCTAAACTTATATTAAATTTCCACTGGTTGTAACAGAGAAGACAGATGCCATGTACAGTATTTACAGGTTCATTATGCCAAAGGAATTCCCTTAGCTCTTTTCATCAAGCACAATGAATTATGGACGACTGGATGTCACTCAAATTAGTCTGTGTAACACAAACTCCGCTGTCCAGGGCTGTAACTGGCCAGCAATGTCGGGCGGGCTGTATAGAAGCTTGCTTAAATCAGGCTACACTCAAATGACCCACATAACAGTGCCTACATACCACACTCACACTGCCCTTTTCTACTTCTAGGGTCAAAAGTTCAAGTATGAGTTAGAATGTCAAATAGTACATACGAATAAAAGCCAGATACACAGAAGTGCTCATTTCACCACATAATACTATTCCTCATGCTTTAATTTACTAGCCTGGGTACCATCCTATTTCTACCGGGGTTCCCTACACTCACTTCCCTAAAAAAATATTTTTTAGGGGTAGCGAGTGTAAGGAGCCCCGGTAGAATACGGATGATACTCAGGCTATTAATTTACTCTTCTTCTTGACATTCTTAGCTTAAGATTCAAATCTCTTAATTGATAAATAGAGCTGTAACAGCATAATACTGTACTATAGTTCAAAGGGTGGACAGGAATGTACCATATGCATGGCAGGGAACGTAGGGTGTAAGTTTGAAGAAAGTGCTAAACATTTTTATCATTGGCGTATAGAGAGATCAAATACAAAGATATAATGCAAATAGATATATGCACGAATTCTTAGAATAAACATAACTTGTCAACATTTTTATCAACCTCCTTTGCTACATATATTTCCCTCCCTGGTACACCCCCGTTTGTAAGTAAAACTGTCCAATTCAAGTTGCCAGAGTTGGTCTTCTAACGTCTAGGGGAGTGGAATTCCGGAAGTGGTTTTGGAACTTTATTTTCGGTATCATCAACTCTGACGGTAAGCCATATACAATGCACATCTCACGTAAACTGCCTATCGTGGTTTCATAGGCAAAAGTGTGAAAGTAATAGATGTCATATCGGTATCGGTGGTGAATTTGGCCCCACAACTAAGTGTGTATTACTTTACCTTCGCCAAGAAAATTATGTCTTCGGCAGTGGATGTGTGTACGTGTGTGTTTCCGTATTTCAACACTGATCACTGGAGAATACCTGGATGGATTATCTCTTGATGTGAGGGTAGATCTCTATCAGCTTTCTATGGAACTGCAGGGGGCGTTTCTGTTGCAGTCTTTGAAACAGGGTAAGGCAAGAGCGGATGCATGAATTTTAATATGGTATTTGACCTGTAGGTAACTGCGATTAAGGCCAACTTAATGTTAGATTCGTTATGGAAATCAGGACGTGATTTGCATAATTCATGAGGAGCTAGAGTTTGCTTATACCCTTGTTACACATTATCCACCATCTTCGGGCGTGTCGATGGAAGATCGGCCATATTTAAGATCGACAGAGGTTTGTGCGTATTTTTCACCTGAAAACCATCCCTGTCACATATAAGCCATACTTGTACCTTGTACAATTGTTGTGCAATAAAGTTAAGATTATAAGTGAGGCTCGGGCGATTGCCACAGAATCGTCGTCCGATCGATTTTCGCCAAATGTGACTGGTATAAAGAACTGTTGTGCAACTCACTATTTATGTAGGGTACTATTGCCCAATACCCCCTTGCATGCTATGCCTTATGCAGAATATCAGTATAATCATCGTCTGTTCACTATTGTTTCTATCTATGTCATTAGTAGATTCACAGCAAGGCTTGCTTCATTTTAACTTTAGAGAGATCGATTTCATCCAACCCCAAATTCACTTCTTCTAGGCAAATATGGCGTCCGAAGAGTTCACCATTCGCCCTGCCCGTCCTGACGACTGCAAAGACATGGCGCGTATAATAAAGGTAGTATACAGCACATACACGTATCACTGATAGTCTGATGATCATTACAAATCGAAGTACCTTTGATAGACATGTATATGGGGTTTTGCTGACTCTTAAGCTGGTGTCCCTCCGTGCCAAATTGCGCCAGGCATTCGCAAAGAAGCGTGGGCACTAAAAAAACAACAACCTGCAATTCAAAAAATGTCACAAATGGGCGCAAAAGTTTACCTGTATGACTAAACATACATTTGTACTTTTATTGCTACAAATCTCTTTTTGATTCTTTTTAAAAACAATTATGTATTGGTTTTTAATTCAGTGCTGTTTGCAGAAACCTACTCATTTGAGCTTCAGACGCAAATGCTAGTGTTGTCGCAATGGGAGAATTTTGCGTGAATTTGCAAACTTGGTGGTGCACATTTCTGGCGGAATTTGGAGTGGTTCAGTGAGATACCATCTTTAATGTTGATGCTAGCATACTGCAGAATCAAAACTGACTTGATTGTAAAATTGATGAACGGTGTATCAATTCATTCATAACGTTACATATAATAATATGTGTGATTTGTTTCAACGCAGGAGCTAGCAGCGCATCAGGGAAAGGGCGACAGAGAGACTGTGACAGAAGAAGGTACATGTAGTAGGGAGCTGAAGTTTAAACAAGCTACTGTAATTCTTGAAAGTTTCGCGATGGTTCTAATCTATGTTCACCGCGAACTCAAAACTATTGGTGTTTCTCTCACTTTATAGTATGTGACTATAGTATGCAACTTTACAGTATTTACAATGTAACTTAAAACTACCGCAAACACTCTATTATCTCCCTACCTCAATATCAAATCGCAGGACCAGTAAAGTTCGCAACTTTGCAACCTCCATTGTGATTTCAATTTAAGGGTCCTTCAAATTGACCTCTGGGACTGATAGATGTAACATTTTTTTGTATTTTCAATCCTTCTGTGTTGGTAAATGTATGGAGCTTGTATACATTAATTCACCCCACATGTGTGCAAAGGGTTCAAATGGTTTTCACGGTTCTCTGTGGTTCTCAGCGTTGCGAGAAGACGCGTTCAGGGACGACCCTTACTTCATGGCGCTCGTAGCGGAAGTTCCGAGTACTGCAGGTGGTGAAGCCAGGCTGGTCGGCTATGCCATGTACTACTACTGCTACTCTCCATTCGTGCGCAGAGTCATGTATCTGGAAGATTTCTACGTAGAGCCGTCGTACAGAGGTGAAGTGTATTCTGCATCTACACAGAAACATTATTGATGTACTAACGCGCTAAACATCAATGGCAAATGGCAATCTACCGTCATATGTAAAACAAAACAGGTATTTCGGGATATCAATTGACAGTGGTTTCAAATGACATTATTCCTATAACATTCCTAAGTATCCTGCTCTCAGAAATCACGGATATAGGTCACCCCGTGGATAAAGGTGATGCAGCCGTACCCATTAATTTCTTGTTAGGCATTTCAGAATAAACTAGATTGTATCATTCTATTGCCCTCAGGTCGTGGTATCGGCACATCTCTCATGAAGGAAGTAGCAAAGGTTCGTCTATATACTCGTTACCTCCATGAAAAAAAGAAGGTATTGTTTTGGGCCTGCCTGTGTGCGTGTGTGTGTGTGTGCATGATACCTGTTGTCAGTAGCGGTGCGTACCTAAACTCAATTTCAGGTTCAGGTCCAGATTCAGGTCCAGCAGTTCAGGTTCAGGTCTGGACTTATAAGTCCGGACCTGAACCCATCACTGCATATTATCTGCATTTTTTTAGGGGGAGGGGGGATGGTGCATATAAAATTGCACGTTAGCATGAATTGAAATGCAATGTGAAAAATGCATGAAAATAATATACAGCTAGTGTAAACACAGCAAATCACTGTCTGTGGAAGGTTTTAGATGGTTTAGAACAAAATAAGGGAATGCAAGTGACAGATTGCTTTTTGCAAGTCCGGACTTGGCTCCGGACATTTAGGTTTTTTTTTGGACTTGGACCTAAACATTTTTAGGTCCAATTCCAATTCCGGGCTTTAGGTACGCACCACTAGTTGTCAGCATAACTTTAGAACCTCTGGTTATGATATTATTTGGCAAGGGGATAGATCTTGAGAAGATGATTGCCAAGGTCAATTATAAGCTTCCTAGCGACTAGCCTTGGTACTACAGCAGGCCTTCTGATTTTTGTATCTTTCGTACTGAGAGCGCTATGGTCTTGTTAATTTTTCGCGCTCGCACTAGACCATTCCCTGATAGACCGAAAAGTTAATTTTATTATGCACATGTGATTAGTACGTTGCTTGATATGTATTAGCAAACCAAAGATTGAGCTCAAAGTTGCACCACCTTGCAACTTCTATCAAAACTGCAGTTGCTTCCATTTTTTTGCACATTCAAACTGTGGTTTACAGAACTCTTTTCTCACATCAGATCGGCGTGGAAAACCACTGTAACATGATGCAGTGGGCTTGCCTGAGTTGGAACGAGATAGCCGTCAGGTTTTACAAGAGACATGGCGCTAAGAACATCACTGAGGAAGGGGACTACCACCTTTTTAGGATGGACCGACAAGAGTTGGTGGCATTCACAAACTCAGTGTAAAGGAAAGGAGAGGTGCATCACAGCACGAAACCGTATATTTAAGTAGACTTTCCGAACTACGGAAAGAAAGCTTAAAAGACGGGGAAGTATTTCAGCAGTGTTTACGATGTGTCGTAAAAGTCAATGAAACTATGGTTTGACCATTCCGCAACCTTTCAGTAGTCGTTAAGTTGAATACATGTTATACATGTACTTTGCATAACCTTTAAGCATCGTTATATAAGTCGTATAGATGAAACCGGTATTACAGATGTAAACAAAACATGTACAGACTATACGTTCACTCACAGTCAATCAGAGTTGTCTTTATCATTTCTTAGCTGTAAGTAAAACTTACATTTACGAGGAAATATTTTTAGAAGCTTTTACATTAAATGGGGAGACTTACCCTTTTTTTGTATATTTGCTACGGTAGAGAATAGCGCCACCTTGTGGCCTAACACATAATAGCATATATGTAACATTGACCTTCGTAAGCAACTTCAACTTGCCGTGTCAAAACAGCTCCTGTCACCGTGAGTGTTCTTGTCGGAAATGAAGGATGTGTGAAGGAATCTCAACTATCTCAAGTGTCTCAAGTGTTTATTCGCTCCCCTTAAGTGTTGTTCAGTGTGAAACGCCTCAGTGGTCTTGGTTTCAGCGTGTTTGGTACAAAACAACTTGTGCTGATGACGCAATGATAATACTATGTTGCAATGTGTATCTGAATGCACTGTGTATCTGATGGAACTTTGTTTAACGTTACATAAGAATGACATCCACGAGGGCGTCCATTTTCGTTTTGTGAAAATAAAACGGGTCAATTCTATTAATCATGCAAAGAAATTGTGAAATGAGTAAATATATGGCGTGATTTTAACGGAAATATCGGAAATTAGATACTGATAAGTAAAGTTTTCCAAAGCAAAAGAAGAATATGTAAAATAGCAAAGAACAAAAGAATGTATTGCTTGGCAAACCATCTTCAGAAAGGTTACGCAAATGCAACCCTCCTGACCACTCAATTTACAATGACATGAATGAACATTTTTTTCGCACGCTCTTGTCAGTGTTTGGGTACCTAGAGGATGTCATCCATACAACCAAATCAGTATGAGCACAAAAATTATGACCATATGATTTGAAAATTATAAGAATTATATGTGATATTTAATGTGTTTTTGGTTTGTGCCGCGCCCAGTTATATGACCACTTCCCATCAAGCATTGTTCTAAAGCCAGTGTCCAATAGTGTCCAATACTTGTGTCAAGGACGCATGACGTCATCTCTGAGTCACGTGATTGTTTTTTGTGATCTTCTATTTGTCAAGTGTTTTTAACGGGTCCTTCATTTTATCATATCCGGTGTCGCAGTAAGTTTGTGCCCACACACAAACAACAACACATCTGAGAAGTCACACACTGGTGGTGGAGGGAGTCTTTTGCGTGCTTCATAATTTTCATATTCGTTTCGATATTATTTCATACAACCTGAACCTCGTACACATCGAAAGGTATTGTTTTTCTTTGTTATAAGTAACTTAGATTGTATTCCACACTAGTTCATATTAGAAGATTGTTTGATCCACTTATCAACATCGTTATTCTGTATTAATAGTAAAAGAATGTGAAAGACAGTGCCGTTCTGTATGCATAGAATATACTTTTCTATATACTATTACATACTACTATTGGCCCTCGGAAAGGAACATGTACTTTGTAGATGTAGATTAAGCTATCCACTTATTATTATATCTGCGCTGAGAGATGCTACTTTTATACAACAGCGACAATGACTTACACAACAATTTCTATGACTTACGCAACCAAAAAGTTATAGGGATATAAAACTCTGCACTGTTGTCAGATATCTTACTTAGAACAATTAGTTTGAACTGGGCAATCATACAACGCTTCGCTGAAGCACGTTAACTTAGCCTTTTCAGGACAGAATAGAGTATAGCGGACTTAAGTTACAGCAAGGAGGTTATATTCTGAATATAACCTCCTTGGTTACAGCTTCCATTCTACGGTAAGGTACAATACAGGCGTTTGTCGTCCTTTTGTTTCATACTTGTGGTACATTTTTTTCGTTCACTTTATCATTTTAAAGGTGTATTAAACTGATATGAACCGTTTTTGTGCATTTTGAACATTGTAGTAGCTATTCGGGACGTAAAACTGATTTATCAATCATATATTCAAAGCATTTGGACTTCTCTTGTAGTTAAGTGAAAAAGTATATAATCGTTCAATACCTTACATTTCCCCACACGGGAATCATAAAGTTTCTTTTTTGTAGCTGTGATTGTCACGTATGCGCGCAAATGAAATTTCTTTACACGGATGCATGGACGAAACCTAAAACCATGTTTGAATCTTACTTTAAAAGTTATTCTGATTCAGAAAACTTGCATGAAGAATCTAAACTGTTCGCCTACTCCAAAAATTGGATTTTCGAATAAGTCTCATAGTTTCAGTCTTCAGTTATCTAACTCATGACTTCATACATGTGTGACGTCACGAATGAGTCAAAGGTTGTCGCAAGTCGATATCACCGCCCATCTTGACTGAGTGAAGGTCAGTTTAAATTTCCCATGACTTTACATGTCTTTTTAGCTTGAAACAAAGTTCTAACATTCATATCAAACCTTTCACAGACCCTGAAAACATGCAGATAAGTCAGACGTTCAGCCTGGTTTCCATGGCAGCACTGCTGTCCGCGTCATTCTGCCTGATCGCCAGCGTGCACCACGAGCCGTGGAGTCCCGGGAACGAGGCCTGGGGCCCTGGGGACGTGATGGACTGTTCCAACCACTTCGTGCTACAGAGGGTCACAGATACAACACATGGCAGGTGGGACATTCTCATCTTGTGGTTTATAGTGTTGTTGACTTCAAAGGTTCCGGGATGGCCCCAATGCTGTGCTTATGAGAGAGGGACGTTACAACTTTCCCTCAGTACGGAAGCCCATAGCGACACTTGTGTACTAAGTGTGCAGGCAGTGCACACGCTGAGTATGGTACCGGTCCATCCCGCGGTGTGAGTGTATCAAACCTTACACTACGCTGGGCCAGAAGTACAGGCGCTACAAGGCTTCACTGGGCCAGTTCCAACCCCACCACAACCATTTCTTACCGCACAAAACTGGTGTGTTGCGAAGAAACAAATAAACAGACAGAGACAATTATGACAAGGTTGGCATCTTTAGCTTCTGACAATATTCCCTTTACAGGTTCAACTGGCATCATGTTGACACTGAATTTCGTTGTACTAGCCGACCCTGATATGTTGAATAACACATTTGGAAAACATGGGAACTAGGAAATTTTAGGGAATGTCCCTCTCTGTCTAATCTCGTATTCATGTATGCTCGTGTACGTAAGTGTGTTTGTGTGTGTGCACTGTCGATGCATCGTTTTGCTTTTCTATATTCCGTAGTCAAACTTTTTATCTTCATTTTCAGATATTACCAAGACACAGGCCTTGCCGTAAGTGACGTCACTTCCCAGCTGACCGTCCGGACCGTACCACTACCCAAGCCCGTGAGGGTGGATCCTGTGGGGCGGGGTCACGAGGCTGACGTCACAGGTTTCCAGTATACCTGGCAAGTGTCAATCATCTGTCTGCTTTGATGGAAAATGGTCTCGACAATACAACAGTATTAAAGGCAACCTAATTAATATTAGCCAGAGTCTGTGTTGTATAAGTTAAATTATGAAAGTCAATTTTGGGGCCCTTTTCTACAAAAAAAAAGTCTAATTTCGATTTAGGTCATGGCGTGCCGGCTGTCTAAAAAAAGTATGATGAAGAAACTCTATTCCATTCGGTACCAACATTCAAGAAGCATAAATTGAATGCCGCAACGGAGCTTACCGAACAGTGTTAACATATAACATTTAATTCCTGGATCAAGGCGTAATTTTTGTGGGTTAGAATGTTTAGGGAATCCGTGGCTTGTGTCTGCGTCGTTTTTAACAGCTCAAAGTATGACATAAGGATGTAAATGTGGGAATGTAGTGCAATATGTATCAATTTCATACAGATCATTTCCACTTCTAACTATAGCCTTCCTTTTACATAGATAAGCGTCAAAGGTCGTTTCTATCGTAGCTTTGATAGAAATTGTACGACAAAAGAAAAAGACGACGATGTGTGCAACTACGTGTTACCCTAGGCGTTAGCCTCTCAGGTCAAGTGGGGTCAAACAACAATTGATGCTGAAACACTTGTTTCTGCATCACCCCTGCACAGTCCTCCCTCTCGATGGGTTCATACTCTTCACACACACAATGAAACACCAACACAAGTGTTAAAATGGGCGCGAGTGCGTGGACACCGCATCGCGTCGAATAATGTACCGTAACAGTGTAAACAAGCGACGCGACCGCACCTCCTTGTAAAGAACAGTTTTCTGAACAACCCTTCACGGTACTTATGGTTTGTAGTGTTTAGAAGATTTTTGGTACAAAACAGGTACGAGAGTGGATACTGGGTGTGGTTGTTTGTCAAGGTCAAGGTGACAGGAGTCACAACTGCAGTTTGTGAACGAGACGCCAGGTGGTGTGTCCTCTTCTTTTGCAGACCCGACGTCGTCCCGAGGAGACTGGTTAACAATCAGTTGCAATATATATCTCCAGCTAAGTTTAATCGTGTTTGAAAGTCGTATTCTCCGTAAAACAGAATTGAAAGTAAATCAAAACTCTTTTGCACTAGGTCTGATGACGTCAGAGCAGCCACACGATCACAACCGCAAAGGCTCTCGGGACAAACATGACGCATAAGGCAAGTTGTATGTATGTATTTGTGTTTGTATCAAATTGTAACGATTAAGTCATTTTTTTCTAAGAAACAAATGAAATATATTTTACTAGATTTTCAAGAAAAATACAAATTTTGTATTTCTTTCTTGAAAGAACTTAATATGTACCACGAATAATTCAGTTATTTTTTGTTTTGTTTTTAGTGAATGGTTTATTTGATTTGAAATGTTTTCGTTCTTTCCAGACATCTTGCACGCCATGACTGTGACATTATGGACTCATGAACTTTTAGACACACACTCCACAGCATCGTTTCAAATTAGGGACTAAAATACTTGCGGCTTAGACGTTCGTATGTTGCTATTTTATTGTTGTTGTTGTTTTTTTATTTGTTTTGTTGTACATACCTCATCTAAGTAGGTTGCATTAATCTTCACTCAACACGAGTCAGTTAACTCCAGCCACCAAACCCATTTGAATTGATTTTGAATAAAAGTTTTCTTTTGCTTTTGAGTTTAACAGGGTTCGCGGAAACGATTGGGCTGTCTGTCTAGTCTGTCTAGCCTGTCCTGACATGATAGCCAGGCCAGGCAGACAGCCCAGTCGTTTCCTCAAACCCAGTTTAAGACTACTACACTCTAAAACAATCCAACCATACAGAAACATGTATATACGGGAGTTTATATCAGGGTATCGGTGTTTGAAGGAAAAATTAGATTCGCATATGTTAAGATATTTTAAGATATGAAAGTACATTTAAGACGTGTGCAGAATAGTTCTATATGTCCCGAAAGTTTTCTATTCAGTTTATTTCATCGCTTGTACTTTATATTTTGCCTTATGCGATACTTTGAGTTGTGAGTGGTAATGGCGAATCCTGTGTAGTTTGCTGATTTTGTACTTTTGTTACGGTTCAATATTTTCTTTGACAACGGGGCAAAGAGCCCTTGAACACACTACATCGTATTACTTTAATTGTTATTATCATTAAAATCTCGTCGTTTGTTTACGTTTTAATATTTTGGTAATATATTGAAATGCAATAAACTAATAATTCTAGAAGGCTTCAAATGATATGATTGCGTGTCCTTCTTGTCAGGGGCCGTAACCTTTGACATATCAGCTATAGTACATTTCGCTGCACTGCGTACTTAGAATCGTGGACTTACTTAGACTCGAAATTGTCTTCCTTTCTCTTTGGTTGATTGTGTTATTCGTAACTGTAAGGCGATATGCACCCTTCTAAAGAAATCAAAGATGGTTGATGTAAATATGTAGCAGTTTTCACATCTCGGTCTGTTGTATTTATGTTTTCCCGAAGGAGAAAACATATTGTTTTTGCTGGTGCGTTTTTTCTTTCTTCCTCCTAGCAGGATAGGTTTACGGAAAAGGCTACGCTGTCTACCTGGGCTGGCTATCTTGTCAGGATACTCGGATACCCCCATTCAAAACCCCAATTCATTTTTTCACTCGCATACACTAATTTTGGAGATAGCCCAAATTGGTATAGTAAATGTGTATGCGAGTAGAGGGAAAACATTCTGCATTTTTGCAAAAAATGTTCCTTGTTTATTTGTTTATTTGTTTATTACACTTCCCATAAATGGTGGGGAGACAAAACAGGTGATACCACCTCTGCAAGTTGTCTCCCCGAAACAAAATACACAACACAAGTAAATAATAAGAGTCAACAATGGTATATACAGGAATAATCGGAAACAAACAATAACTTATATACAATACTCATTCAATTAAATAATAAGAATAATCAAAAATGGTATGCACAGTGATAATCGGAAACAAAATATAACTTATATACAAAATGCACAATGTTTATATACAAAGTTGAACGGTTAACGTGCTCTTGTTGCGAAGCACGTCGAACAGGAGCAGAACGACTTCCAAGTACATGGGGTGTCTGTATTATAAAGCTGTGTGAATCGGTTGTGTAGGTATTTTAACAACTGACGTTTAAATGTAGTTGTGTGTGATGACTGAGAGACATAGCGGCCCATGGCTCTAAGGTTCCCATCCAGCCCATTCCAAATACTAATGAGTCTTGGGATGTATGAGATGGCAAACTGTTGAGTTTTAGACCTAAAAGGTGTTGCCATGTTGGCCCTAAAGCTTCTAGTCCCTCTAGATGAGAAAGAAACATGTCTGAGTCATATATGTTCCCAATAGACTTTACAAACAGTAGAACGTCGGCAGCTTCTCTCCTATATGAGAGTGGTAGCATACCCAGAGACGTCAACCTGGATTTGTAGTCAGGATGTTCATGACCAGCACCCAGTATATACTTAGATGCACGACGCTGTACACCCTCTATAAGACTGATCAGCTTGCGAGACCCGGGGCACCAAACTGGCGAGCTGTACTCTAGCATACTTCTCACCAGAGTTATGTAGAGGTATTTCCTACTGTCTACACTGGTCGTATAGCCAACTGTGCGTTTTACAAAACCTTGCATAGAGTTTGCTCGAGCTGTAGTGTTCACAACATGATCGTTCCATTTGAGGTCGAATTGTGCAGTGACACCAAGATCAGGCATGCGACTCACTAGCTCTAGACTTGTACCATTCATGTCATAACTGTACATGACTGGTTTCCTAGACCGTGTAAGCCGCAGCACCTACACTTAGAAAGATTAAAGTATAATCTCCAAGTAGTACTCCAGTTATACATTGACGTAATGTCATACTGAAGTTTAACACAGTCGTCAGTATTATTGCCTTAAATTTGTACCTTCACGTGCATGCTAGTGTAAGGGATCGCCACCCAGTTTGGATAACAAAGTTCTTTATTCATAACCAATGTCTATGTACAATCAGTGCCCACGTTTCGAGATCGCATTGTTAGCAGCGACACCTAGCTGCAGTGTGGACCATAGCCAGTAAGCCCCGAAGAAGGTGACAGACGGTTATTCATGCATAACAGATGAGCTAATCTTCCACTGACCGTTACATAAAAGACATACGTTATGTACAGTATTTACAATTTTTGGCATATCTACAGATTCAATTACATATACTCTATGCAAATCCCCAAATGATTAGATAGGTATTCAATGCAAATTTAAACTGAGTCTACTTGTCTACTGTCAGTATGTATTCTGATATGCAAGCGATATATTGAACTACATACGGACATTAAGTTACGCTGTCCAGACGTTTTACTTCTTTGTCACAGGAATGCAAATATACATTCATTTGATATATATTAAACTTTTTAGCTGTTTTTCAACACAACAAACATACGTTATGTACAGTATTTACAAAATGTGGTATCTACAGATTCTATAACATACAGTCTATGCAAATCCTCGAATAATGCGATTATAAGGCTTCAATGCAAATGTACGAGCGTAACTGTCGATATGTTTTCTGATATACAAGTGATATTGAACTATCTGCAGACATTAAGTTATGCCTTACTTCTTTGTCATAGGAATACAAATATACATGCATTTGATATATACTGACGTTTTTAGCTGTCTGTCAACACGGCAAATTGAATTGCTCACCTCGAATTTTGTTGTGTTTAAAGACAGCTAATAACTTCAATATGGACTATAGCAACATTGATTAGCTTTCATGCCATTTGATATATATTTTGTCGTTGATCGCGTCTTTCAAATCTATGGTGACTACTCTTCAATGAGTTGAACGCTTGTTGTTACTTTGATGACAGGACAGCGGACACTACGAGTGGCCCATGTTCGGTTGTGTGATACCTCCATCTTGAAACTGTCCCTCTGTCGACTTGAAGGGAGGATGGAGTCACAGATGTCGAGGCTTTCGTCCAGTTTCTCTCGGACAATGCGTAGGTTGGCATGAAGCTCTTCAATTTTCAACTCACCTGTACACAAAAATTGTACAATAATGTAGGTTTCGAATAGAACAAGAATCATTCGAGTCTACACTGCTAAGGCTTTACGACAGTTGTGTATAATCTCTAACAAAACTAAATACAGAGAGAGAAAGATAAATAAACATACACACTCAAGAACACACACAGAGAAAAAGAGAGAGAAATTGCACAATGTACAGAAACAACACTGTTACTGTAAATGCGTTCAAGTTTGCGGGGATTTAATTTCGCGGTAACTGGAAAAATGACTTTTCGCGGTGGTTTTAGGTTCGCGGGAGCACCATGCACTGTAGTCTCTTACTGCCATGGAAAAATGTTCGCGGTGGTTTTGAGTTCGCGGTGAAGCAGCACCACGAAAACCACCGCGAAAGTTTGTTCATTTACAGTGCTTCGCTCCTTTGCGGATGAAGTAACAGAGACAGACCTCTAACTTTCTTTCGGTTGTCTTACTTGGTTTGCTCTCTGTAGCCTCTGAGTTGTGTACCCCCAACATTGCTAAGAAGCGTCTCCACATGTGCTCGGCGAGGTCACGGTCATGGTCGACCTCTACGTCAGCGGAAATGGCGTCACAGATGATGGTCATGAGGAAGTTGACCAGGAGGATGAAGACGAATATCATGAAGGTGGAGAAGTAAATCGGCCCGAGGAGCGGATTGGTTTCCATCACGTGATCTGTGACGAACCTGTTCAAATGGAGAAATTCACTCAGTGACAATGTTGCAAATATTGGAGTTTTTGGTTTCAACTGCGCATCAAATGCATCATGGGTAATGTGTCAAAGTTGAAGGCCTCTTTGACATTAACAAAACGAGCTTGGACATTAGAGTCAAGTTAGGTCTTTACCATTCATTGACTATTACCCACAATGCATTTCTCTGTGCATGCGCAGTTAGAACTATGAACATTTTCATTCTATGCTTGGTGTCCTTGATTTACATTTTAATTGCCCATAGCTTGATTATAAATTGCCATTGAAAAGATTTCTGCACTCATCTAGCACGCTTTTCGGTGAGCTATACACACCACTGGAGATTATTTCAGTTTCACATTTGAGCCAAGATTCATTGTACTGCAAACAGTTGCGTTTGACATATGACGTCACGTGTAAGCTGCTCCATACAATGGCGCAGTGATACTTAATGTATGATTCTGTGCCCTATCTTTCACTGACTTCTACTGATGTCGTTACAAGTTTACATATGAAACTTACGCCCCGAGCATCATCTCGAAGAGAGCGAGCGTCGTGCGGTACAGGTCAGTGTAAGACTCCAGATGACACACAAAAATAAGGTGTCCTGACAAGAGAGATAACAACATCAGCCGTAAGTAACCACCATCTACAACCTGCATGCAATAATACACTATTTGGCTCGCTCCCTGAGAGCGTCGCCAAAAAGAGTGATTTTTCAGTGGCCCTTAACTATAGAAATTACCATAGGTGAGGCTTTTTAACGTGCTCGAGCTCAATGTGTGGCTCTCCTAAAACACTGGACTTCCAGTTTTACGACCCATACGAAAAGACGTCCCTAACCGAAGCTTGGTACTCACCTGAACTGATGAATGCCACAAAAGCGATACTAGCAACAACCAAGAACGACGTTAGTTCCTTCTTCATGATGCTTGGGAGAGCCAGAAGCTTGCTGATCGTCTGGCTGAAGCGGACGACGCGAATCAGTGCTATGGTGTTGAAGAAGACACCAGCGCCCAAGATGTGCTTGAAGACACTATCCCACCATGCAGCAGTTGACAGGTCCACAAAGTTGGCAAACCCAAGTTCACCTGTTAAGTGGAAGTGGCAAAATGTTTATTTTTCTCCTTCAAGTTATGGATAATGTATTGAGTATATAAGTATAAGAAAACTAAGTGTTAACTCAGGAGAAGAGAGACTGGAAGACCACCTCTTACATAGGCATCTTAAAGGTTGGATCTCACTGCACTTGGGATACCTGTGCGACACAGCGGGGTTCATTCACTGCGACACTGTTGTGCTATATTACGTAATACGTGAAAGTATAACTTAGAAGACAAAAAATATGCACAAAACGTAAGAAAATTCCTTCTTTATCTCTGAAAGTCGTTGAGTACTCTTTCTCCGCAGTGCCGCACCGGTGCCCCAGTGAGATGCCACCTGAAGAGACGCAGGAGGTTTTGGTTCAATTTTTCGGAAGAGAGCTTATTCCATGATGATGAAAGATGATGAAAGAAGCATGTAAGCAAGATTTAAGCAACATTGCCATCTCGGTAAATACGTTGAGCCTATTGTGGAGCTTATGGAAAACCATAGTACTTCCATATGATGAAAGAAGCAAGATATAAGCAAGCTTTAAGCAACATTGCCATCTCGGTAAATACGGAGCCTACCATTGGTTTTAGACACCATGCCCAGTGTAGCCGATGCCACCGTGTATAGCTTGATGAAGACAGAAATGATCATCACCGTTCCGATAAGGACGACACATTCGAGAATATTCCAGGGCGAGATGAAATATGTCCATCCCTGTTCTTTCCCCGACTTCATTGCCTTATAAAGCATAACGAAGAATAGAATAACGAAGACGATATGCAGAAGTAGATGTACATAGTCATTCCCACTTTCGTACTGAAACATTTTGAACGCTGTGATTGTTGATGTTGCCATGAGGTTCCCTATGTCGGGATGATCCACGGAAATCTTCACCACACTGAACTGCTTTAGGTTGGGGTTATAAAAGTTCATGTCAATTTCCAAGGACTTTGTGTATTTGTCGACGTACTCAAAATCTTTCAGCGTACTGAAAACGGACGCAGACGTACTCGCATCTAAGGGGAAGTCAAGAGAGTGATGGTTTGTACAGGCTGAGTTGAAGTCTGGGTGGTTCCCAAGGTTTGGAACTGTAAATCGCCAGCAGTTGCTAGACACGTTCCCATGAAGAGAAGTCCAGCCGAGACCGTTGTGTTTGTCAGTCTTCTTGGTACCTACGTAGATGAAAATATACCATGTTTAAACTTCCCTGTAGATGTAGATATCACAATGTTTCAACGTGCACCAACGTTGTGCCAATGTTGCACTGTAATATGATGCATTGTTTTGTTTGCCTCATACCTCTGGAAAAAAGCTTCCTGAAGTCAGGCTAACGTGTGAAAAAGCACAGACGTGTCGTAATTTGACCATGAAACTTACTCTAATATATAAGATTCCATGGATTTATTCTAAATTGTCTTTAACATGTGTACCTATCGTCACTCATTTGGATACTACGTAAACACAATTAGACAGACCAAAAGCAATACTTCCCCTTGAATTAAAAAGTAAGCCATTCCGTAGACAAGTCATGCCTGATCAATGACTAGTTCTGTCAACTCTGAACTGTACTTCTTGCCATTCGACAGGCAGTGCATTCAGGTAACTACGGGAGAAAAACAACCCAGACACGACGAAAACATAGACTTTTTAAAAGGAATGACCTGGAAGTTGTCTAACTTGTACCAAACGCGGAGGGCCGAGGCGGAAGGATTCGGTGTTATGTGCGAACTGTCGGTCCAAGAACTTCATTTTCCCGCCGTTGTACCAGGCAGCCGGGTAGAGGGTGGGCAAGAGGGCATCTTCAAGCCAGGAGTAAAAGTGGTCCGGCGTTCGGATCTGTAAACATTATGGGTCAGTCATACTGTCACAAGTCAAAATGTGTGTTTGTTTGTGTGTTTGTTAATATGGTAGGTATTTGCATGAAGATATGACGTCTCCGAACTCTTGTTTTCACTTGAATCTAGTTACTTACCGCATCATGGTCCTGTAGTATACTGTTAGAAAGTGACTGTGTTTCGTAAAACACCATCTCATCGTTGCTGGCCTGGGCGATGTAGAAGAGGACCCCCACGAACACAAACAGGAGGAATAAATCCATCAGCACCGAGGCAGACTTCTTACTCAGGTCCTTCTTCTTTTTAGCCCATTGGCGATTCGCGCTGACAGGAGGATAGACCTTCTTCGGTACTGATATAGAATGCATACCGTGAAGAAGAAAGCTTAATTAATGATAATTTGATTTTTAATCAAACTTTAAAACGTGCAGTCGTATTTCTAATTAGATGCATATAACTAGCTAAGTTGCACTGCTGACGCAATATATTACACTCAGACAATAACAGGTAGACAATACTTTTACTTTATAGTCAACTGTACTTACAACTCATTAACATACACTTCTGAAATACAATTATGACTATGTGTTTCTTTCGTGAGTTGGAATAAAAAAATTTACGCTACATTGCTTTGTCCGCTTTACCATCTGGTATCAGTGCATTGTTGCACCCCAAAGAATTATATGTATTTCCGTTTCTAAGATTCAGATTAAGGTGCATAACTTCCAACCTTTCGTATTCCACAGGTTCAGCTGCATGTCGTCCTTCCTAATGGCCGGTGGTTTGTTGAGGAAGGGTAGGCCACACACGGTGGCCAGAACCACAGCCATCGCAAAAATCTGTTATATGAGAGAAAGACAATATAAGTATAACTAATATTCTGCACGTTGCCTTTGAGTGACTATGAGTTTCAGTTTTCCATAACTTTTTTTAGCACATTCAGTAATCCCCAAATCGTGTAGATCCCTACCGATGTAATCTGATAATTTTCTACTCGGTCCAGAATACGGTCCACTGATTTTTGTCAGGTCCGTTTTTTTTTTACCGGTCCAACAATTGAAAAACATCGTACCAATACCCACCCCTAATTATGATTATTATGATTCTCATACATCCTACAATGGATATAGTTTTCCTTTACACAACCATTTACTCTTGCATCCTACATCACCTGAAGGGTCTCCATGACACAGCTGGACCCCATGAAGGACATGATGAAAGCCTTCATCCAGGAGTCGCTCTTCTCCCTCCCCCAGTCCATACTGTACAGGATGACGAAGAACCCGGAGCTGGTGGACACCAGGAACACGGCTACCCAGGCCACGTACCTGGCCAGGCGAAACACGGATCTCCGGAGGTATCCTGTGGTACAACAGGCAGGTTCGCGGTTTACACTACGCATGAGTAAGGTCACTGCAGCTAAGTGTCGCTGCTGCAATGTGAAGAACACGGTTTTAAAAGTGGCTGAGTTTCTATCCCCGTCACGTTTGGGACCGCATTCTTTACACCACAGCAACGACACCTAGCTGCAGTGCGAAGGAGTAGAGCCAGTGTGCAGCGTGAATAATGCGGTCTCGAATATGACTAAGTTTCTATCCCCGTCACGTTTGGGACAGCAGATTTCACACTGTAGCAGCGACACCTAGCTGCAGTGCGAAGGAGTAGAACCAGTCAGTATTGCCCTGGGGAAGGTGACAGAAGACCGAAACACCAGCAAGTGATCATCTACAAGTGTAGTACAAAGAGCATCTAAGTAAATGTCAACCAGTGATTTAACAACCTCATGAAACTTACTATAGAGTATAATACACGCATTTTGCTTACCCTGGGACGCACGGACTACCATCTCCGGTGTGTGGACAGACAGGGAAGCCTCCCAGCGGAACAGCTTCACAATCAGCAAGTTCACAGGTGCAACAGTCAGGGTAGACATGAGACTGATATACAATTCCTAGGTGAGAAACGGAAATATGATAATTGTTAGGCAATTGAGTCTGGGTTG